>NC_074677.1:43211484-43338984 GCF_029448725.1 Salvelinus fontinalis
CACCGGACAGCAGTGTGCCCTCTGCGTCCACAGTTGGTACATGGAGTGGTTCCCCCTCCGGTCTCCCTCCTAGCAGCCCCTCCCAACTCCATAGGAGTTGGATCTAAGGAGCTGGGTAATGGAATGGGCGGACCCCGATCTAGACGCCCGCGGGAGGCCAACAGGTTATCCAGCCGGATAGATAAATCAACCAGCTGGTCCAGGTTGAGAGTGGTGTCCCTGCAGGCTAGCTCCCTACGAACGTCCTCTCGTAGACTACACCTGTAGTGGTCGATCAGGGCCCGCTCATTCCATCCCGCACCAGCGGCCAGAGTACGGAAGTCCAAAGCGAAATCTTGTGCGCTCCTCATCCCCTGCCTGAGATGGAACAATCGCTCTCCCGCCGCTCTCCCTTCAGGTGGATGGTCAAAGACTGCCCGGAAGCGGCGAGAGAAGTCATCATAATCATCCAGGGTAGATCCCTCTCTTCCCCAGATGGCGTTGGCCCACTCCAGGGCTTTACCAGTCAGACAGGAGATGAGAGCGCCCACCCTCTCGTGTCCCGACGGGGACGGATGAACAGATGCCAGGTATAGCTCCAGCTGTAGGAGGAAACCCTGACACCCGGCTGCTGTTCCGTCATACGCTCCCGGGAGCGAGAGCCGAATTCCACTGGTTCCGACCGGTGGAGGGATGGATGGTGGTGTAGGTAGAGGTGCGGGTGTTGGTGCTGGGTTCTGATTAACCGGGAGACCTCCTCTCTCCCATCTGTCCATAGTCTGCAGCACGCGATCCATGGCAGTCCCTAAACTATGCAACATAGTCGCGTGCTGTTGAACCTGCTCCTCTACTGGGAGAGAAGGGCTGGCTGCGCCTGCTGACTCCATCTGAAGTAGGTCCGTGATTCTGTCAGGGTTGTGTGCGGAGAATGTTTGGAGTCAAACGCAGGACACAGGTCTGAGCGAAACCACAGAGTATTTACTCAAAATATATACACAATTCCACAAATGGAAAAGAAACAGATACGAACCCGTATCAAATACAACACCTAACTCACAAACAATCACGGACAAACATAAATGAAAGAGAGAGGGTTAAATAGGGAACATAATGGGGAAAATTGATACCAGGTGTGTAAAATACAGACAAAACAAAACGAAACAGAAAAATGGATCGATGGTGACTAGAAAGCCGGTGACGTCGACCGCCGAACACCACCCGAACAAGGAGAAGGGCCGACTTCGGCGGAAGTCATGACAAAGGAGCTTGCTTCAGTGCAGTCAATGAAGAGCACAACCACAGGGAAATATTTATTGGTGGAGGTTAATAAGTGTGTGGCAAAGCTGGGACTGAGTTTTGAAAAGTTATCCATTGTGACCGCTGATGGGTGCCCAAACTTCACAGGAAAAAAACTTGGCCTTTTGAAAAGGATATAAGATCAAGTAGCTGAGCCGAACCCATATCAGAAAAATATTTTCCAGCATTGCATTATTCATCAGGGGGTGCTCTGTAAATGTGTTCTGAAAGCGAGCCATGTTGTGGATGCAGTCACTAAAGTGGTAAACTTCATAAGAGCAAAATCATTAAACCACAGGCAGTTTTCTCACTGCAGATCCCCCCTACCACACAAATGTGAGATGGCTGAGTTTGGGGAAGGTGCTTAAAAAGGGTGTGGGACCTGAAGTCAGAGATTGCGGAGTTTTTGCAAATGAAAGGAAAATATGTGGATTTCCCTCAACTGCAAGATAAAGAATGGTTGGCTGATTTTGCCTTCACCGTGGACATCATGGCCCTCATGAATGAACTGAATTCCAAACCACAAGGGAAGGGCTTTTTCCACATCAGATGTACAGCCTTATCAAAGCCTTCAAGGGAAAAGTATTCCTCCTGACCCGCCAAGTAGAAGCCAACAATCTCACCCACATTCCGACACCACTAGTCTGTTCCCTATCAGATGACCAGCGGGAGAAGTATACATCGCTGCTAAGTGCTTTGAACAGTGAGTTCTGTTCAAGTGTTGGAAAATGAAATACTGCTGGTTTCCTCTCCTTTCACCTTCATTGTGGATAACGCTCCCACTGACCTGCAACTTGAGCTTATTGATCTTCAGTCTGATGCAGTGATTGGAGAACTATTGAAAACAATGTCACTGACAAGGTTCTATGCATCTCTCGATGAACAAAACTTTCCAAAGATCAGGAGTCATGCTCAGAAGATGTTTGTACTGTTTGGGTCAACCTATGTATGTGAACAGACATTTTCAGTGATGAAATATAACAAGTCAAGGCACAGATCATCTCTTACTGACTCTCACTTCTCAGCAATCCTGCGCATAGCGACGTCAGAAACTACACCCGACTTCACTGCTCTAGTCAATTCAGGGAACTCAGTGAGGAATGCTTTATACGGGCCAGGAGGCCTGTAAACAGTAGCTATAAAAAGTGTTTGAGTAGGCTTGCACAAACTCTATAACTTGCATATTTACTTATACAAAGGAAGGGCTTTTTCCCACATCAGATGTACAGCCTTGTGAAAGCCATCAAGGGAAAAGTATTCCTCCTGACCTTATCTGTTGAGAAATAATAACATACTTACATTTGGTAGTTATATTCTTATGTCTTTCCCCTAGCACATCAGACTGCTGTAAGTGTTAATGATTTTTCTGTAAATACATATTTTTAGTTTTAAACTGTGCTTATGTAAGGTTTGTCCTAGGAATAAGTACATAAGTGATTGCCAAATCATCAGACAAACATGGAATCAATAAGTAAATAAATAAACTACCAAAATACTATTTATAGTGTCTTAAAATTAAAAAAAATCTAAGACATATTCAACACTTAAGATGTCTTGAGACGTCTTTAAAGGGATGCCTCGGGATTTTGGCAATGAGGCCCTTTATAGAGTACATTCCTGAAAGTATTCAGGAATATTTTTCCACATTTTGTGACTTTACAGCCTAATTCTAAAATGATTTTAAAATGTTTTGTCAATCTACAGTCGTGGCCAAAAGTTTTGAGAATGACACAAATATTAATCAATCAATCAATCAAGTTTATTTTATATAGCCCTTCGTACATCAGCTAATATCTCGAAGTGCTGTACAGAGACCCAGCCTAAAACCCCAAACAGCTAGAATGCAGGTGTAGAAGCACGGTGGCTAGGAAAAACTCGGCCAAAACCTAGGAAGAAACCTAGAGAGGAACCAGGCTATGAGGGGTGGCCAGTCCTCTTCTGGCTGTGCCGGGTGGAGATTATAACAGAACTATGCCAAGATGTTCAAAAATGTTCATAAGTGACAAGCATGGTCAAATAATAATCATGAATAATTTTCAGTTGGCTTTTCATAGCCGATCATTAATTAATTAATTTCCACAAAGTTTGCACAAAGTTTGCTGCTTCAGAGTCTTTAGATATTTTTGTCAGATGTTACTATGGAATACTGAAGAATAATTACAAGCATTTCATAAGTATCAAAGGCTTATATTGACAATTACATGACGTTGATGCGAAGAGTCAATATTTGCAATGTTGATCCTTCTTTTTCAAGACCTCTGCAATCCGCCCTCACATGCTGTCAATTAACTTCTGGCCCACATCCTGACTGATGGCAGCCCATTCTTGCATAATCAATGCTTAGAGTTTGTCAGAATTTGTTGGTTTTAGTTTGTCCACCCGCCTCTTGAGGATTGACCACAAGTTCTCAATGGGATTAAGGTCTGGGGAGTTTCCTGGCCATGGACCCAAAATATCGATGTTTTGTTCCCCGAGCCACTTAGTAATCACTTTTGCCTTATGGCAAGGTGCTCCATCATGCTGGAAAGGGCATTGTTCGTCACCAAACTGTTCCGGGATGGTTGGGAGAAGTTGCTCTCGGAGGATGTGTTGGTACCATTCTTTATTCATGGCTGTGTTCTAAGGCAAAGTTGTGAGTGAGCCCATTCCCTTGGCTGAGAAGCAACCCCACACATGAATGGTCTCAGGATGCTTTACTGTTGGCATGACACAGGACTGATGGTAGCGCTCACCTTGTCTTCTCCGGACAAGCTTTTACTGGATGCCCCAAACAATCGAAAAGGGTTCATCAGAGAAAATTACTTTACCCCAGTCCTCAGCAGTCCAATCCCTGTACCTTTTGCAGAATATCAGTCTGTCCCTGAGGTTTTTCCTGGAGAGAAGTGGCATCTTTGCTGCTCTTCTTGACACCAGGCCATCCTCCAAAAGTCTTTGCCTTACTGTGCGTGCAGATGTACTCACACCTGGTGGTGCCACGATCCCGCAGCGGAATCAACTTTAGGAGACGGTCATGGCGCTTGCTGGACTTCCCTTGGGCGCCCTGAAGCCTTCTTCTCAAAAATGTAACCGCTCTCCTTGAAGTTCTTGATGATCCGATAAATGGTTGATTTAGGTGCAATCTTACTGGCAGCAATATCCTTGCCTGTGAAGCCCTTTTTGTGCAAAGCAATGATGACGGCATGTGTTTCCTTGCAGGTAACCATGATTGACAGAGGAAGAACAATGATTCCAAGCACCACCCTCCTTTTGAAGCTTCCAGTCTGTTATTCAAACTCAATCAGCATGACAGATTGATCTCCAGCCTTGTCCTCGTCAAACCTCACACTTGTGTTAACGAGAGAATCCCTGACATGATGTCAGCTGGTCCTTTTGTGGCAGGGCTGAAATGCAGTGGAAATGTTTTTGGGGGATTCAGTTCATTTGCATGGCAAAGAGGGACTTTGCAATTAATTGCAATTCATCTGATCACTCTTCATAACATTCTGGAGTATATGCAAATTGCCATCATAGAAACTGAGGCAGCAGACTTTGTGAAAATGTATATTTGTGTCATTCTCAAAACTTTTGGCCACGACTGTACACACAATACCCCATAATGACAGTTTTGATATGTCCTTATGGGGTATTGTGTGTAGATTGATAAAAATAAATGTTATCTCTAGATTACTGTGCAAATGTATATATATATATATATTATTATTATTATTTTTATTTTTTTACATTTATCACATTTACATAAGTATTCAGACACTTTACTCAGTATATTGTTGAAGCACCTTTGGCAGAGATTACAGCCTTCTCGGGTAAAACGCCAAACTTCTTCAATTTAAGAATGATGTAGGCCACTGTGTTCTTGGGGATCTTCAATTCTGCAGAAATGTTTGGTACCCTTCCCCAGATCTGTGGCTCAACACAATCCTGTCTCGGAGCACTACAGACTGACAACTATGGGACCTTATATATTTTTTATAAATTTTAAAATCTAAAAAACTGTTTTTGCTTTGTCATTATGGGGTTTTGTGTGCAGATTGCTGAATAAAATAAATATTTAATCAATTTTAGAATAAGGCTGTAGCGTAACAAAATGTGGAAAAATTCAAGGGGTCTGAATACTTTCAGAAGCCAATGTACACACCTTCAATACATCTTCACTTATTAATTAAGACATGTCTTAAGATGTCTCAAGACGTTTTCAATGATGTCTTAGGATGTCTCAAGACATGGTGATGGCTGGGTATGATTCTAATGGTATTTCTTATGGCTGTTTTCAGACAGTATCCGTGCCAAGAGGCCAGAAGCTATTTGGATCACGCATAATACAGTGATAGGTCTTGGGTTTCTCAAAACATGTATTTTTTTTAATAACAGCTAAGAAAACATGTTTTTCCTACATTTCAGGAAAACTTATTTAATGTGTAGCTTTGTTTCACTAAATAAAATATCTGGAGCTTGACGTTTTTATATGGTAGAAGGTAAGAGTCAGACATCTGTAAAACGATAGACACCTGATCTTGTTGTTGACAAGGGAATATGTTTGAGGGTTAACTAACTCCTTGAGATCAGGCAATTTAAGCTTACACCTTAGTAAGATTTTTAGGGAACTCCTGCATATCAGAATAAAGGGTTGCTAGTGAAAGTACGATGCCTCCTGTCAGCCATGTTGGCCGACCACTGCATCAATTATTTTGGCCGAGTGGCAACCCCAAGCTGCATGATAACGGTGCCTAAAACTACTTGGTTCATCACCGTGGTCAATTTCTGTGATGTATTTGGCTGCGCTAACAAGGAAGGAAAGACAACAGGAAAAACATTTTTTTTACAGGTTACCCGCACCGAGATTGACCCAGTATCTGTGCGTTAGAGATCTCGATGAGTATGACGGGTCTCCTCTCTAAACGCCCAAGAAGCTCTGATTCAAACGACAATATCTTAATTTACTCCCTTTACGGCCGATATGTAGTTCCAAAAACGGTCTAAATAAACATTTACAAGCAACCAAAAAAAATGCCTATTCAACACCTCCAATGTAAATCATGCATTACTTCCACTCACAACAGATGACTACACTAGAGGTGCCGAATAGTCCATTTTTAGGTTGCTTGTAAAATTGTATTTAGACCTTTTTTGGAACTACATACTGTCCGTAACCGGAGTAAATGAAGGTAGTTGCTCAGCGAAAGTCAATTTTTTGGTGAGTAATGAACGTATTTTGACATACTCATCGACATCTCTAATGCACAGATACTGGGGCACAAGGAGATAGGACTCAAGAATTGTCCGAAAAGCCAAGAATCCTTTGGTTGGATTGCCTTCATTAACCGTCAAGACCTGACTGCAGACCACAGTCAGTACAGGGTCTGCTACTATCATTTCATCACTGGTAAGTCTGATCCATAACATGGTTAGTTTATCTGTTATGCTAACCAGGTGTTAACAACAAGACTAAGTTGCCAACATTAGCTAGATTGCTTGTAGTCTAGCTATTAGCATGTGTCTCTCTCATAGGCGGAGTGTGCGTTTCAAGTTTTGGTGAAGCAATTTTGTTCACATATCCTTAAAAACAACCTTTTCTTGAATGCAACCATCTAATCTTGGCCTATGAAAAAGGGAGACACAAATTGTACAATATGACGTCCATCTATCATGGAGGAGGAAATTATTGTCAAATTAAATTCTCTAGTGGCAGTGACCGAATGAGAATTGGTTGATAACTTTATTGATAAGAGGAGGGAAAATGTATGGACATTACAGCATAGGACAAAGGCCTCAATGGGATAGGACAACCTGTTATCTATTTCTGTTCCAGCCCAACAATTGATCTCATATTTTAATGACACTAAAACACCTGAATGAATTTAACAACCAAACAATCAAAAGCCTTGACGGCATAGGTGACCTGAAGAAGTAATCACGTCGACTGGATTCCCACTGTGAAGATTAGCAACGCTGCAGCAGCATCAGTTTATACTTCTACTACTTTTCCAGATATAAAAAAGACCCAGATGACGGCCGGGAAGAAAAGAAGACTAGTAGAAGAAGAACAGATAAGTGAAGAAGATGTGGCCTTGGCACAGGCTTGGATGCTGTGGAGAGGGGTTGGTGGAAGTCATACAAACTTGGGAGCATTCAACATTGAGGCACTGACCAATGAGGTTCATTACAGTCTACTGGAAATGACTGGAAATGACAAGTTTATACCAGAGCCTTTTTAGTATTCAGATGTGAAGTAGGTACCCTGCATAATAGTTTTGCCTAATTACATGGTGTTAGAGTGGTTGTTTCAGTTTGCTTTTCCTGGTATACTCCAAGCAAGGTCACGCCATGTATTTATTAAAGCGTAACACTATTCTTTATGTATTTTACAATTTAAACACATTTAGCATAGACAACGTAATTGCTGTGGTAGTTTTAGGCAAACCATATTCATTATCAGTGTGTGTGTGTGTGTGTGTCCGTATGCTAGAATGGAGGTTTTAAAACGGTTGTACGATGTTTTGTGCAATAATATAAGCAGAGTTAGATTTTTAAACCAGATGAGTTCTAAATAGCAGGAACCCAATACCATGGCGGGCATGAATAATATTGGAGGCATTTTAACACAGTGCCTTCAGAGAAAGTATTCATACCTCTTCACTTATTCCACATTTTGTAGTGTTACAACCTGAATAAATAGATGTTTTTCTCTCACCCATCTACACACAATACACCATAATGAAAAAGTGAAAATGTTGTTAGATATTTTTGCTCAGTTAAAGAAAATGAAGTACAGAAATATCTAATTTACAGTTGAAGTCGGAAGTTTACATACACCTCAGCCAAATACATTTAAACTCAGTTTTTCACAATTCCTGACATTTAATCCTAGTAAAAATTCCCTGTTTTAGGTCAGTTAGGATTACCACTTTATTTTAAGAATGTGAAATGTCAAAATAATAGAAGAGAGAATGATTTATTTCAGCTTTTATTTCTTTCATCACATCCCCAGTGGGTCAGAAGTTTACTCAATACCAAATACTCAACCAATACTCAATAAGTATTTGGTAGCATTGCCTTTAAATTGTTTAACTTGGGTCAAACTTTTCGGGTAGCCTTCCACAAGCTTCCCACAATAAGTTTGGTGAATTTTTGCCCATTCCTCCTGGTAGAGCTGGTGAAACTGAGTCAGGTTTGTAGGCCTCCTTGCTCGCACACACCTTTTCAGCCACAAATTGTCTATGGGATTGAGGTCAGGGCTTTGTGATGGCCATTCCAAAACCTTGACTTTGTTGTCCTTAAGCCAATTTTGCCAGAAAGGTATGCATTGTCCATTTGGAAGACCCATTTGTGGCCAACTTCCTGACTGATGTCTTGAGATGTTGCTTCAATATATCCTCTTAATTTTCCTACCTCATGATGCCATCTATTTCGTGAAGTGCACCAGTCCTTCCTGCAGCTAAGCACCCCCACAACATGATGCTGCCAACCCTGTGCTTCACGGTTGGGATGGTGTTCTTCGGCTTGCAAGCCACCTCCTTTTTCCTCCAAACATAACGATGGTCATTATGGCCAAACAGTTATATTTTTGTTTCATCAGACCAGAGGCCATTTCTCCAAAAAGTACGATATTTGTCCCCATGTGCAGTTCCAAACCATAGTCTGCCTTTTTATGGCGGTTTTGGAGTAGTGGCTTCTTCCTTGCTGAGCGGCCTTTCAGGTTATGTCGAAATCGGACTCGTTTTACTGTGGATATAGATACTTTTGTACCTATTTCCTCCAGCATCTTCACAGGGTCCTTTGCTGTTCTGGGATTGATTTGCACTTTTCGCACCAAAGTACTTTCATCTCTAGGATGAAAGTACTTCATACCGCCTTCCTGAGCGGTATGACGGCTGCGTGGTCCCATGGTGTTTATACTTGCGTACTATTGTTTGTACAGATGAACATGGTACCTTCATGCGTTTGGAAATTGCTCCCAAGGATGAACCAGACTTGTGGAGGTCTTGGCTGATTTCTTTTGATTTTCCCATGATGTCAAGCAAAGAGGCACTGCGTTTGAAGGTACGCCTTGAAATACATCCAATTGATTCAAATTATGTCAATTAGTCTATCATAAGCTTCTAAAGCCATGACATCATTTTCTGGAATTTTCCAAGCTGTTTAAAGGCACAGTCAACTTAGTGTATGTAAACTTCTGACCCACTGGAATTGTGATACAGTGAATTATAAGTTAAATAATCTGTCTGTAACCAATTGTTAGAAAAATGACTTGTGTCATGCACAAAGTAGATGTCCTAACCGACTTGCCAAAACTATAGCTTGTTAACAAGAAATTTGTGAAGTGGTTGAAAAACGAGTTTTAATGATTCCAACATAAGTGTATGTAAACTTCCGACTTCAACTGTACATAACTATTCACACCCCTGAGTCAATACATGTTAGAATCATATTTGCCATTGATGAGAGCTATGATTCTTTCTGGGTAAGTCCCTAAGCGCTTTGCACACCTGGATTGTACAATATTTGCACATTCTTTAAAAAAAAGTTAAGCTATGTCAAGTTGGTTGTTGATCATTGCTAGACAGCCATTTTCAAGTCTTGCCATAGATTTTCAAGCAGACTTAAATCAAAACTGTAACTAGTCTACTCATGAACATTAAATGTTATCTTGGTAAACAACTCCAATGTATATTTGGCCTTGTGTTTTAGGTTACTGTCCTGCTGAAAGGTGAATGTCTCCCACTGTCTGTTGGAAAGCAGACTAAAACAGGTTACCCTGTAGGATTTTGCCTGTGCTTAGCTCTATTCCGTTTTTTATCCCAAAAAAACTCCTTAGTCCTTGCCGTTAACAAGCATACCCATAACATGATGCAGCCACCAACATGCTTGAAAATATGACGAGTGGTACTCAGTGATGTGTTGGAATTGCTGAAAACATGCTTTATATTCAGGACATAAAGTAAATTTCTTATCAACATTTTTTGCAGTTTTACTTTGCCTTATTGCAAACAGGATGCTTGTTTTGGAGAAGAAAAAACATATTCTGTACCGGCTTTCTGTTACTCACTCTGTCATTGAGGTTAGTATTGTGGAGTAACTACAACGGTGTTGATCCATCCTCAGTGTGGAGGAGGTAATGTTGCTTACCTTCATCACCTGGGGGCGGCCGGTCAGTTACATAGGGAGGAGTTCAGACCCAGGGTTGTGAGCTTTGTAATGAGCATATAGGGCACTATGGTATTGAAGGCAGAGATGTAGTCGATGAACAGCATCCTCACATATACATTCCTTTTGTCCAGGTGGGTAAGGGCAGTGTGCAATGGCGGTTGCGTTGTCCATGGATCTGTCAGGGAGGTAGGTGAATTGGAGAGGGTCGAATGTGGCGGGGAGAGAGGAGGTGATATGTTTTTTGACTAGCCTCTCAGCGCACTTCATGATGACGGAAGTGAGGGTTACTGCTCGGAAGTCATTCAGTTCAGTTACTTTCCCTTTCTTGGGCACAGGGATGATAGTGGGCATCTTGAAGCAGGTGGGTATAGAGGCCTGAGCTAGGGACAGATTGAAGAATGTCAAAGAACACAACAGCCAGCTGGTCTGCACATGCTCTGAGCGCACGGCTAACGATGCCATCTGGTCAGGCAGCCTTGCGAGGGTTAACACGTTTGAATGACTTCCATACATCCTAAGTGGAGATTGAGTGTGTAGCCCACGTTGTAATGATTGTTAGGATCCCCTGCCACTCGTCCGACCCACTGAATTGCTCCTCCTCTTTGTCTCTATACTTCTGTTTCGCCATCTTGATCAATCTGCATAAGTCATATTTGTACTGTTTAACCAAACTATTGTCCCTGGTCACCTTGCCAGGTTTACAAGCAGCATCTCTCTCTTTCAGTTTTCCTACAAGGCTGCTATCAATCCACATTTCTTTATTTTCGGGTACGTTTTGAAAGATACTATCTGTAAAATGTCATCTAAGCATTTTTATTATTATTATTATTATTATTATATATGAATATATATGATTTTTCTCCACAATTTTGTGATATCCAATTGGTATTTACAGTCTCGGCCCATCGCTGCAACTCCCCTATGGACTTGGGAGAGGCAAAGATCGAGAGCCATGGGTCCTCCGAAATACGACCCTACCAAGCAGCACTGCTTCTTGACACACTGCTTGCTTAACCCGGAAGCCAGACGCACCAATGTGCCGGAGGAAACACCATCCAACTGGCGACCAAAGTCAGCATTCAGGCGCCCAGCCCGCCATAAGGAGTCACTAGAGCGCAATGGGACAAGGAAATCCTGGCCGGCCAAACGCTCCCCTAACCCGGACGATGCTGGGCCAATTGTGCGCCAACCCATGGGTCTGCCGGTCACGTCCGGCTGTGACACAGCCTGGGATCGTGCCTTAGAGCGATGCACCACTCGGGAGGCCATCTATGCATTTTTTGATGAATCGGGTGACTGAATCAGCATATTTCTTGACATTATCTCCAGAGGCAACCCGGAACATTTTCCAGTCCACGTGATCAAAATAGTCGGTATCAACTCGGTATACACCTGATCACCGGAACTTCCCTCGAGTCTTTGTTTGTAGGTGAGGAGAAGCAAGATGGAGTCATGGTCAGATTTTCTAAAAGGAGGACGGGAGAGGGCCTTATACCCATGTAGCTAGCCAGCTAGCGTTATACAGCAAGTAAAGTAAGCTGACTAGCTACGTTAGCAGCTCATTTGAGTTAGCCTGCACACTAACGTTACTGTAGCAAGTTAGCTAGCTAATAATACATAGTTTAACATTTTCAAAATGTATTTACTTAATTAAATAGGTTCTCCCACTGCCTCTGTTTTCTGGGTCCTTCGAAATTAAATAATGGGCAATCTTATTTGGTTTTGATGGTAGCAAAACGCAACCAGCCCTGTGGATGATTGGAGGACACAGGGCAACAAAGTTCCATCACAGTGACTCTGGTCTTCCAAAATGGCACCTGTTGTGGTTACTAGGTAATTTCTGATGCAACTGCAACCCCTCTATAGTGTAGTAAATTTTAAAACCAATTAAAACAATGTCACCTCCCATCCCATACCTGACACTGACGTCATCAGAGCGCGACGTATGTTTGTTGTTGTTGAACGCTGAAACCTGAACTAAAGACCTCAGTTACAAAAGCTGACAGTGTTTTTATATACTTTTATTGTATTTTGAATCCTGCGACTCTGTTGGGCTAAATTGCTGTGAGCGCTCTAATCTGTCCTGGGATCCTGCCAGATTCCATATAGGAGAGACGTGAAAGCCCAGCTAGCCTCAAGAAGAGGCCGCTATTGAACGTTTCCAACGTTGCAGGAGCTGCGTTTACTTTGCTTTGTTCCGGGACAATGTGGACCGCGTTGACTCTCAATGTAGCAACTGCTTGCTTGTGGAGGACTACAGGAGCGAAGTAGCTACTCTTAGCAAGCAAGTAGCAAACCTTCATAAGCTACAGGGGAACCCACGCCCACCTACTTTTTATTTTTCCTCCACCCCAGTAGCCGGATGCCGCTCTGGTCTGGTGGAAGTTTCGCCGCCGTGTTGGCTCTCCACAGCCGACTGGCCAGTGCTAGGCAGGGGTTCCATCCCCAAATGGGTCTCCTCCTTCCCTGGAGAACGGAGCTGATCTCGACTCAACCAACCAGCCATGGAGGTACGTCACTCGCCGTGGAAATCAAAGAAGGCGTCCTCTGGCAATGGCGGTCTCCATGGAGATGTTGAGCCCGGAAATGACAGCTTTGCCGCCCTGGTTCCAAAGGTTCCACTGCCTTCTTCCGTGGTGGCTTCTGAATTAAGATCGGATCCGGAGGTACCTGAGTCTTAGTCCTCGGCTCTGTCTCCCTCTCCGGTGGCTTCTACCTCGGGTTCAGATCCTCGGAGCTCCCAGCTTCACCAGACCGTGAGGCTGCCTGAGAGACCGGCCCATTCAACATCATTAGCTGTCATCCTAGGCAGCTCTATGGTGAGAAACCTCTCTGTTCCCATGGCAAACACCCTTTGCTTGTCACACCGTGACCTTAGAGAGCCTGTTAATTTCTCTATTTGGTTAGATCAGGGTGTGATTTGGGTGGGCATTCTAGTTTTCTATTTCTTTGTTGGACGGGTATGGTTCCCAATCAGAGGCAGCTGTCTATCGTTGTCTCTGATTGGGAATCATACTTAGGCAGCCTGTTTTCCACCTGAGTTTGTGGGATCTTGTTTTTGCATAGTAGCTGTATAGCCCTGCAGAACTTTACGTTTGTTGATCTTCTGTTGTTTTTTGGTGTTCGTTCTAAAATAAATTGAGATGTACACTTTCCACGCTGCGCTTTGGTCTCATTCCGACGACGGACGTAACAGTGCTACCCAGGAGCACGAGTACAGGACATAACAAGGTTGCTTCCCACTGGTCTACCATAGATGCTGGGATATGACACTGTTGTAGTCCATGTGGGGTCAAACGACATAGGGAGAGCTAGCTCGGAACATTTGAAAATGGATTTTAAAGAACTGATTTTAGCATTAAAAGACTCCAGAAAAACGGCCAATAATTTCAGGTCCAGTACCATCGTTGGGCCACGGGTATGAAAGATTCGGCAGACTGCTGGCATTACACATCTGGCTAAAAGACTACTGTAGCTCTGCTGGAGTCACTTTTATTGATAACTTTGACACCTTCTGGAAACAGAAGATACTCTACAGGAATGACGGAGTCCATCTAAATCATCTTGGCTCCTGGACTCTGTCCCCGCATTTCAAGGCTGCGTTGAAACAATGGCTGGTAAATGATCCAGGACCAGCTCAGTTAATCCCTACCATTGTGACAATGAGTCGTCATAATGCTGCATCAAATGTACACGATCTTAGGGGCATTGGCAAACACAATGTAAGTAATTTAAGTTATGTACCCCTAATTGCATCGAATACATCTGTTTAACCTACAGCTATTGTAAGCAGTAATCATGAGCCTATAAACCAGAGTTACACTGTTAGCACTGAGCCGGTGTGCAATAGTAGGAAGACCACTTTATGCAGCTCACTGTGCACTATCAGCTCCAATGTAAATAACATGAGTAAATCTAACTCTGATAAGCTTCCCAGTAAAGTATTCAAAACAATCAAGCAACCCAGAAAAGTGCTACAAATAGCCCATATTAACATATGTAGCCTAAGAAACAAGATCCACGAAGTCAATAATTTGCTTGTAACAGAGGACATTCATATTCTGACTATTTCTGAAACTCTTTGATGACCTTTGATGATACAGTGGTAGCTATACATGGTTATAACGTCTACCGAAAATACAGAAATGCCAATGGTAGAGGTGTTGCTGTCTATATTCAGAACCACATTCCTGTAAAGCTTAGAGACGATCCAATGTTAAATACAGTTGAAGTAATATGGCTACAGGTTCATCTGACTCACCTAAATCCCATTCTTGTGGGAAGCTGCTATAGACCATCAAGTGCTAACAGTCAGTATTTGGATAATATGTGTGAAATGCTTGATAATGTATGTGATATAAAAAGAGAAGTATATTTTCTGGGTGATTTAAATATTGACTGGCTATCATGAAGCTGCACACTCAGGAAAAAACTTCAAACTTTAACCAGTGCCTGCAACCTGGATCAGGTTGTCAGTCAACCTACCAGGGTAGTTACAAACAGCACAGGAATTAAATCATCAACATGATACATGTACATGTATCACATTTTTACTAATGCTGCAGATATTTGCTTTAAAGCAGTATCCAAATCCATAGGATGTAGTGATCACAATATAATAGCCATATCTAGGAAAGCCAAAATTCCAAAGGATGGGCCTAACATAGTGTATAAGAGGTTATACAAGAACTTTTGTAATGATTCATATGTTGATGATGTAAAGAATATTTGCTGGTCTGTAATGAGGAGCAACCAGACGCTGCACTTGACGCATTTATGAAACTACTTATTCCAGTTAATAATAAGCTCACACCCACTAAGAAAATGACTGTAAAAACTGTGAAATCCCCTTGGATTGATGAGGAATTGAAAAATTGTATGATTGAGAGGGATGGCAAAAGGTATGGCAATTAAGTCTGGCAGAACAACTGATGGCAAACGTACTGCAAATTAAGAAATCATGTGACTAAACTAAACAAAAATAAAAAGGAACTTCACTATGATTCAAAAATACATTATATAAAGAATAATAGTAAAAAGCTTTGGGGCACCTGAAATGAAATTCTTGGGAAAAAAGCCAACTCGGCTCCTTCATTTATTGAACCAGATGGCTCATTCATCACAAAGCCCACTGATATTGCAAACTACTTTAATGACTTTTTCATTGGCAAGATAAGCAACCCTAGGGAAGACATGCTATCAACAAACGCTGACACTAAACATCCAAGTATATGGGACCAAATTATGAAAGACAAGAATTGTACTTTAGAATTCCGTAAAGTCAGTGTGGAAGAGGTGAAAAAAGTATTGTTGTCTATCTACAATGACAAGCCACCAGGGTCTGACAATCTAGATGGAAAATTACTGAGCATAATAGCAGACGAAATTCCACTCCTATTTGCCACATCTTCAATTTAAGCCTACTAGAGAGTGTGTGCCCTCAGGCCTGGAGGGAAGCTAAAGTCATTCCGCTACGCAAGAATAGTAAAGCCCCCTTTACTGGCTCAAATAGCCGACCAATCAGCCTGTTACCAACCCTTCGTAAACTTCTGGGGAAAAAAGTTGTTTGACCAGATACAATGTTATTTCACAGTAAACAAATTGACAACAGACTTTCAGCTTATAGGGAAGGACACTCATCAAGCACAGCACTTACACGAATGACTGTTGATTGGCTGAGAGAAATTAATGATATAATTATTGTGGGGGCTGTCTTGTTAGACTTCAGTGTAGCTTTTGACATTATTGTTCATAGTGTACTGCTGGAAAAAAATATGCCTTTTTGCTTTACACAACTTGCTATAATGTGGATACAGAGTTGTCTAACAGAACACAGAGGGTGTTCTTTAATTGAAGCCTATCAAATATAATCCAGTTAGAATCAGGAATTCCCCAGGGTAGCTGTTTAGGCCCCTTGCTTTTTTCAATTTTTACTAACGACATGCCACTGACTTTGAGTAAAGCCAGCGTTTCTATGTATACTGATGACTCAACACCATACACGTCAGCTAATACAGCGACTGAAATGACTGCAGTACTCAACAAAGAGCTGCAGTTAGTTTCAGAGTGGGTGGCAAGGAATTAGTTAGCCCTAAATATTTCTAAAATAAAAAGCATTGTATTTGGAACAAAACACTCACTAAACCCTAAACCTCAACTAAATCTTGTAATAAATAAATGTGGAAATTGAGCAAGTTGAGATGACTAAACTGCTTGGAGCAAGACTAGATTGTAAACGGTCATGGTCAAAACATATTGATGCAGTAGTAGCTAAGATGGGGAGAAGTCTGTCTATAATAAAGCGATGCGCTGGCTTCTTAACAACATTATCAACAAGGCAGGTCCTACAGGCCCTAGTTTTGTCGCACCTTGACTACTGTTCAGTCGTGTGGTCAGGTGCAACAAAAAAGGACTGCAATTGGCTCAGAACAGGGCAGCACGGCTGGCCCTTGGATGTACACAGAGAGCTAATATTAATAATATGCATGTCAAGCTCTCCTGGCTGAAAGTGGAGGAGAGATTGACTTCATCACTACTTTTATTTATGAGAGGTATTGACATGTTGAATGCACCAAGCTGTCTGTCTAAACTACTGGCACACAGCTCGGACACCCATGCATACTCCACAAGACATGCCACAAAAGGTCTCTTCACAGTCCCCAAGTCCAGAACAGACTATGGGAGGCATGCAGTACTACATAGAGCCGTGACTACATGGAACTCTATTCCACATCAAGTAACTGACGCAGTAAAATTTGATTTTAAAAAACGGATGAAAAAACACCTTATGGAACAGTGGGGACTGGGAAGCCACACAAACATTGGCACAGCCATGCATGCACACACACACACACACACACACACACACACACACACACACACACACACACACACACACACACACACACACACACACACACACACACACACACACACACATATATACGATAACATATGCACTATGCATAGACATGGATTTAGTCATGTAGATATGTGGTAGTGGTGGAGTAGGGGCCTGATGGCACACAGTGTGTTGTGAAATCTGCTTTGGCAGCAGCTAATGGGGATCCATAATAAATACAAATACAAATACCTCAACCCCACCAACGTCCACATTGTGCATCAGCCTAGATAATGACATTCCTGGGTAGAGTCGACCCCCTGCAGACGTGGAGCCCCGTAATGCTCCAAATTAGGCCTCTCCCTGGGCCTCACCCTGCACATCTGCATCCAGCTAAAACAATCTGCAGCAGCTCAGACCCAGTCAGCCCAGCAGCTCGGACCCTGACCTCCAGTGAGGTAATGCTCTGGCCTGGCCAGACGTCAAATGTGCGACGTGTAGCGAACGCGTTGGCAGGCTCCTCCATCGCAGTGCTGCACGATGATGCTGATCCGATACATATTTTTTCCATCCAGATAATCAGAAACAGACTCTCATTGCTAACCCCCCCCCCCCCCCCCCCCCCCGCTCCTTCAGCTGCGCAGCTGCTGTTTATATGCAGATGTAAACAGCCAGAATAGAGATATTACTTTACGCAAATAAAGGCTCAGCGCTTGCATGTTTTCCCATCATTAAAGATCACAATAATCTAGTTTCTCTTCAGCAATATTATACTCCGGTCCTTTGTTTACATCTCTTTATAAGCAGTGGTTTCGGTGTTAGTAATGTGTTGTTTTCATAAGTGTCAATCGCCATTGACCATGACATTATAATGCTTTCTCTCTCTCCCCCCTGGCCCCTCTCTCCTTCCCTCAGTACCTGAGCCAGCTGCAGGAGTTGTCTCTGGGCCAGTTGTAGCTGATCTCCTGCTCTCCCCCACAGATAGACAGGTCCAGGATGGGGAA
The DNA here is from genome assembly GCF_029448725.1 of Salvelinus fontinalis. Classification (NCBI taxonomy): domain Eukaryota; kingdom Metazoa; phylum Chordata; class Actinopteri; order Salmoniformes; family Salmonidae; genus Salvelinus; species Salvelinus fontinalis. The sequence goes on from NC_074677.1 coordinate 43,229,749, forward strand.
GAGGGGCTTTAGTTGAATAGTACACCAAAAGGTCCTTACCTCTCAACAGGGAAGCTAGGTGCTGTACTAAGGTCTCTGCAGCATTCTGAATTCGTGTCTACTTCATAGCATTACTACAGTATGGCCTGTAGGTCACAGTCACTACCGGTAGTGACCAACATCAGGTTCAGCTGTAGGACAGGACACTCATAGTTCTGGCTACGACCTCAGGCCCAAAATGGAAAAAGTAATATGAAATGATCCAGATGATGGTTGAGCAGCCTAAGCTCAGGACATTTGCCTTGGTGAACCAGATAAGGTCCGTAGTGTGGTGTAATGTCATGTAAGCAGATTCCAAGACACATGCATGTGATTTGGTGTCCCTCTGATTTGCGACCCGGGACCGAGGTTACTGTGAGGAATTGGGTCAGTTCCCATAGCATCCACGTGTCTCTATGAATCACTGAAGGTGGTAAACCAAATGGAAACAATTATCTGATGATTGTGTCATGTAGAATGGATGAACTGTATAGCAAAAAGCAAAGAGGCCCAAATCTGAAGTTCCATCCACTCAAGCAATTCTAACGTTCTGGTATTGAGGAAAACACAATACAATCGATTCTCGTTGTGGTTTTGACAATATACTATCATACAGATTCAATGTCTTCCATATGGTAGTGAGACTGCACCATATTTCAGAATGTACAGTACCAGTCAAAAGTTTGGATATTCCAGGGTTTTTCTTTATTTTTACTATTTTGTACATTGTAGAATAATAGTGACGACATCAAAACTATGAAATAACACATATGGAATCATAAAGTAACCAAAAAAGTGTTAAACAAATCTAAATATATTTCATATTTGAGATTCTTCAAAGTAGCCACCCTTTGACCTTGATGACAGCTTGTCACACTTGGCATTCTCTCATCCAACTTCATGAGGTCGTCACCTGGAATGCATTTCAATTAACAGGTGTGCCTTGTTAAAAGTTAATTTGTGAAATTTCTTTCCTTCTTAATGCGTTTGAGCCAATCAGTTGTGTGTTGACAAGGTAGGGTTGGTATACAGAAGATCGCCCTATTTGGTAAAAGACCAAGTCCATACTATGGCAAAAACAGTTCAAATAAGCAAAGAGAAATGACAGTCCATCATTACTTTAAGAAATGATGGTCAGTCAATGCGGAAAATTTCAAGAACTTTGAAAGTTTCTTCAAGTGCAATCGCAAAAACCATCAAGCGCTATGATGAAACTGGCTCTCATGAGGACCACCACAGGAAAGGAAGACCCAGAGTTACCTCTGCTGCAGAGGATAAGTTCATTAGAGTTAACTGCACCTCAGATTGAAGCCCAAATAAATGCTTCAGAAAGTTCAAGTAAAAAACACATCTCAACATCAATTGTTCAGAAGAGACTATGTGAATTAGGCCTTTATGGTTGAATTGCTGCAAAGAAACCACTACTAAAGGACACCAATAAGAAGAAGAGACTTGCTTGGGCCTACTCTGCATCTTTGTGAGACGCAGAGTAGGTGAACGAATGATATCCGCATGTTTTGTTACCGCTGTAAAACATGGAGGAGGAGGTGTGATGGTGTGGGGGTGCTTGCTGGTGACACTGGCAGTGATTTATTTAGAATCCAATGCACATTTAACCAGCATGGCTACCACAGCAACGATACGGCGATCGGGTTTGCGCTTTGTGGGACTATCATTTGTTTTTCAACAGGACAATGACCCAAAACACACCTCCAGGCTGTGTAAAGGGCTATTTGACCAAGAAGGAGAGTGATGGAGTGCTGCATCAGATGACCTGTCCTCCACAATCACCCGACCTCAACCCAATTGAGACGGTTTGGGATGAGTTGGACTGCAGATTGAAGGAAAAGCAGCCAACTAGAGCTCAGCATATGTGGGAACTCCTTCAAGACAGTTGGAAAAGCATTCCTCATGAAGCTGATTGAGAGAATGCCAAGAGTGTGCAAAGCTGTCATTAAGACAAAGGGTGGCTACTTTGAAGAATATAAATATATTTTGATTTGTTTAACACTTTTTTTGTTACTACATGATTCAATATGTGTTATTTCATAGTGTTGATGTCTTCACTATTATTCTACAATGTGGAACATAGTTAAAATAAAGAAAAACTCTTGAATGAGTAGAGGGGTCCTGTAGGTCTACATAGTGTTTTAACCTTTATGTGTTTTAAGTTTTTCCAAATTGTAGGCTACTACCTTTAGTACATGCACATGTTCCAATGTGAATCCTTTAAGAGATGGGTGGGTCTAAGGCTTTAGAGGGTGTGAGCGATGCTAAAAGGGGCATAAACAAAGGGCAACACTGTAGCTGTTCAATGTGAAAGGTTATCTTTATTATACAACAACAGGCAATTTAATACCGTGAATGGCTTGTTTTAAGGGGTACCTTGGTGAGAATAAGTTCAGACAATCAATTTGTTCAATTTGGTGAAATAATTCCTTTTCTAGATACACTGATATAATTTTATCCAATGTAAAAAAAAAAAACAATTTAAAATGTCGCTACATAAGACTAAAAGATACGGTGGGTCACATATTGTGTTTGGTTACCAGAGACAGTAACATCAGATTAGAATATAGGCCAAGGACTAGATCAAGTGTATTTTTACTACTACTTGTTTCTACTACTTTCACCACTGTTAGTCTTGAAATCTTTGATGGTTTACTATACTACCTTACTCTGTTGAAGCACATGGCCACACATGTGAATCCTTAAACAGGTGGGCGGAGCTAAGGCTTAAGAAGGTGTAAACAATGGTGATTAGGTGTAGACAAAGAAGAGCTCTCCAGTAGGTGTACAAAAACATTTTCTCAAAAGTGGGGTTACAAGTTTAGCAACTTTCAAAGCAGAATCACTTTCCCATTGTTGCTCAACTGTGGTGTATAATATACACTTTTCTAGCTCCGAGTCTCTACTTTTATCCAATGTAAAAATAAAAATAAAAAAATTGAATTTTGTTACATAAGACCAGATCGAGGTAGTGGGTCACAAATAGCTAAAGTACAAAAGGGAAAAAAATAACATAAATATGGGTTGTATTTACAATGGTGTTTGTTCTTCAGTGGTTGCCCTTTTCTTGTGGCATCAGGTCACAAATATTGCTACTGTGATGGCAAAAAATTTGATTTGTTTTCTAAATCTTTGTGGGTCTGTGTAATCTGAGGGAAATATGTGTCTCTACTATACATTTGGCAGGTTAAGAAGTGCAGCTCAGTTTCCACCTCATTTTGTGGGCAGTGTGCAAATAGCTGGTTATCTCGAGAGCCAGGTCTGCCTACGGCGGCCACTCTCAATAGCAAGGCTATGCTCACTGAGTCTTTACATAGTCAAAGCTTTCCTTCATTTTGGCTCATTCACAGTGGTCAGGTATTCTGCCACTGTGTACTCTGTTTAGGGAAAATTAGCATTCCAGTTTGCTCAGTTTTTTGGTTATTTCTTTCCAATGTATAATTATATTTTAGTTTTTTCATGATTTGGTTGGGTCTAGTTACTGTCCTGAGACTCCGTGGGGTCTGTTTGTGTTTGTGAACAGAGCCCCGGGACCAGCTTGCTTAGGGGACTTGTAACGGCAGTCCTCCTCCTCTTCATCTTCGGAAGAGGAGGAGTATTGAGGGAACCAAGGCGCAGCGTAGTGAAAAGACATATTTTATTAACGAAACACGAACTTGAATAAACTAACAAAAACAACAAACGGTGTAGACAGACCTAGACGACGTACTTACATAAAACAAGAAAAACGCACGAATAGGAACATAGGCTACACAAACCGAACAAACCGTAAATAGTCCCGCGTGGTGTACAGACACAGACACGGAAGACAATCACCCACAACGAACACTGTGACAACGCCTACCTAAATATGACTCTTAATTAGAGGAACGCCAAACACCTGCCTCTAATTAAGAGCCATACCAGGCAACCCAAAACCAACACAGACACAGAAAACATAGAATGCCCACCCAACCTCACGTCCTGACCAACTAACACACATAACAAACTAACAGAAATAGGTCAGGAACGTGACATAACCCCCCCCATAAGGTGCGAACTCCGGGCGCACCAGCACAAAGTCTAGGGGAGGGTCTGGGTGGGCATCTGACCACGGTGGTGGCTCAGGCTCCGGGCGAGGTCCCCACCCCACCATAATCCATCCTAGCCTCCATCTCCCCCTAAGAATGTCCACCCTCATTTTACCCCCACAAAATCCCCTTAGTAACATCAATGACAGGGACAGCACCGGGACAGAGAGATAGATCAAGACAGAGGGATAGCACAAGACAGAGGGATAGATCAGAATAAAGAGGTAGATCAAGATAGAGAGGGAGATCATGATAGAGGGGCAACTCCGGACTGAAAGGCAGCTCCGGACAGAGAGACAGCTCTGGACTGAGGGGCAGTTCTGGGTATATAGCCGTTTCTGGCTGAAGGGCAGCTTATGGCTGACTGACGGCTCTCGACGCTCATGGCTGGCTGACGGCTCTCGACGCTCATGGCTGGCTGACGGCTCTCGACGCTCATGGCTGGCTGACGGCTCTTGACGCTCATGGCTGGCTGACCGTTCTCGACGCTCATGGCTGGCTGACGGCTCTCGACGCTCATGGCTGGCTGACGGCTCTCGACGCTCATGGCTGGCTGACGGCTCTCGACGCTCATGGCAGGCTGACGGCTCTCGACGCTCATGGCAGGCTGACGGCTCTGGACGCTCATGGCTCTCTGACGGCTCTGGCAGATCCTGTCTGGCTGGCGGCTCTGGCAGATCCTGTCTGGCTGGCGGCTCTGGCAGATCCTGTCTGGTTGGCGGCTCTGGCAGATCCTGTCTGGTTGGCGGCTCTGGCAGATCCTGTCTGGTTGGCGGCTCTGGCAGATCCTGTCTGACGGACGGCTCTAGCGGCTCCTGTCTGGCGGGCGGCTCTAGCGGCTCCTGTCTGGCGGACGGCTCTGTAGGCTCATGGCAGACGGGCGGCTTTGCAGGCTCATGGCAGACGGGCGGCTTTGCAGGCTCATTGCAGACGGATGGCTCAGACGGCGCTGGGGAGACGGATGGCTCAAATGGCGCTGGGGAGACGGATGGCTCAGATGGCGCTGGGGAGACGGATGGCTCAGATGGCGCTGGGGAGACGGATGGCTCTGGCCGGATAAGGCGCACTGTAGACCTGGTGCGTGGTGCCGGAACTGGAGGCACCGGGCTAAGGACACGCACCTTCATACTAGTGCGGGGAGCAGGGACAGGGCACACTGGACTCTCAAAGCCCACTCTATACCTGGTGCGTGGTACCGGCACTGGTAGCACCGGGCTGAGGACAAGCACATCAGGATTAGTAGGGGGAGAAGAAACAGTGTGTACAGGGCTCTGGAGACGCACAGGAGGCTTAGTGCGTGGTGCCGGAACTGGAGGCACCGAACTGGATACACGCACTACAGGGAGAGTGCGTGGAGGAGGAACAGGGCTCAGGAGACGCACTGGTAGCCTAGTGCGTAGTGTAGGCACTGTAGGTACTAGGCTGGGGCGGGGAGGTGGCGCCGGAAATACCGGACCGTGCAGGCGTACTGGCTCTCTTGAGCATTGAGCCTGCCCAACCTTACCTGGTTGAATGCTCCCGGTTGCCCGACCAGTGCGGGGAGGTGGAATAACCTGCACCGGGCTATGTAGGCGAACCGGGGAAACCATGCGTAAGGCAGGTGCCATGTATGCCGGCCCGAGGAGACGCACTGGAGACCAGACGCGTTGAGCCGGCCTCATGACACCTGGCTCAATACCCAATCTAGCCCTACCAGTGCGGGGAGGTGGAATAACCCGCACTGGGCTATGCACTCGTACAGGAGACACCGTGCGCTCTACTGCGTAACACGGCGCCTGCCCGTACTCCCACTCTCCACGGTAAGCCTGGGAAGTGGGCGCAGGTCTCCTTCCTGCCCTTGGCCCACTACCTCTTAGCCCCCCCCAAGAAATTTTTGGGTGTTACTCACGGGCTTTTTGGGCTTCCGTGCAAGACGCGTTCCCTCATAACTCCGGTTCCTCTCTCTCTTTTCCTCCACTCTCCGAGCTGCCTCCAGCTGTTCCCATGGACGGTGATTCACTTTAGCCCATGGTCCTTCTCCGTTAAATATTTGCTCCCAACTCCACAAGTCCTGTATACTTCCCCGTTGCTCCAAATTACGCTGCTTGGTTCTGGATTCTTGGTGGGTGATTCTGTAACGGCAGTCCTCCTCCTCTTCATCTTCGGAAGAGGAGGAGTATTGAGGGAACCAAGGCGCAGCGTAGTGAAAAGACATATTTTATTAACGAAACACGAACTTGAATAAACTAACAAAAACAACAAACGGTGTAGACAGACCTAGACGACGTACTTACATAAAACAAGAAAAACGCACAAATAGGAACATAGGCTACACAAACCGAACAAACCGTAAACAGTCCAGCGTGGTGTACAGACACAGACACTGAAGACAATCACCCACAACGAACACTGTGACAACGCCTACCTAAATATGACTCTTAATTAGAGGAACGCCAAACACCTGCCTCTAATTAAGAGCCATACCAGGCAACCCAAAACCAACACAGAAACAGAAAACATAGAATGCCCACCCAACCTCACGTCCTGACCAACTAACACACATAACAAACTAACAGAAATAGGTCAGGAACGTGACAGGACTCTTCTCTTGGTTAATCTCTCTGTAGGTGATGGCTTTGTTATGGAAGGTTTGCCACTCGCTTCCCTTTAGGTGGTTGTAGAATTTAACTCCTCTTTTCTGGATTTTGATAATTAGCGGGTCAATTATTATCCTAATTCTGCTCTGCAGGCATTATTTAGGGTTCTACGTTGTACAGAGAGGATGTTTTTGCAGAATTCTACATGCAGATTCTCAATTTAGAGTTTGTCCCATTTTGTGAATTCTTGGTTGGTGAGCATGAGAAGACTTTACCTTTGTTTTGGTTTGTTTGTTTTCAATTGGGATGTGCATGGTGAATATGTGGTCTGTCGTATGGTAATTTGGTCAAAAGACAAATTTGACATTTGCTCAGCACGTTGTTTTCACTGAGGAAACGTATAAGTCTATTGTTAATGATAATGCAGTGGATTTTCCCAAGGTTGCTGTTGACGCATATCCCACGGTAGTTATTGGGGTCAAATTTGTCTCCACTTTTGTGGAATGATCAGTCCTTGGCTCCAAATATTGGGGATGATGCCAGAGCTGAGGATGATGTTAAAGAGTTTAAGTATAGCCAATTGGAATTTGTGGTCAATTTCATTTAGGATACCATTTTCTCCTGTAGTTCAGTCAATGTAATTGGAGAATCCAGTGGGTTCTGGAAGTTTTTAATAGCTAACTCAAAGATCATGATCATTGTATACATTTTTGCTGTTTGTTCTTTGTTATAGAGCCAAAAAGATTGTAAAAGTGGTATATCCAAACATCTCCATTTTGTTGTTTGTTTAGTGTGTTACAATTTTCCCAGAAGTGGTTAGATTCTATCGATTCTTCAATTAGATTGAGCTGATTTCTGACATGCTGTTCCTTATTTTTTTCTTAGTCTATTTCTCTATTGTTTTAGTGATTCACCACAGTGAAGGCATAGGCTCGGGTTTTCAGAGATTCTATGTTTTAGGTTAGATACTTTTCTCAATTTCTTTCTTAGGCTTTTGCATTCTTCATCAAACCATTTGTCATTGTTGTTCATTTTCTTATAACAGGGCAGAATTACTATTCTTAAGAAACTACCAGGAAATGACTCATCATTGAGAATGTATAGGATCATCTACAGCGCCTTCAGAAAGTATTCATATGAATTTGTAATTTTCTGTCAATGATCTAAACCAAATACAGTAATGTCAAAGTGGAAGAAAAATTCTTCCATTTGTAAAAAAAAAAAAAAAAAAAAAAAAATCTTGATTAGATAAGCATTCAACCCGAAGTCAATATACAGTATGTTAGAATCACTTTTGGCAGCGATTACAGCTGTATCTTTGTGGGTAAGTCTCTAAGAGCTTTCCACACCTGGATTGTGCAACATATTATAGAATTTCTAAGCAAACAGCTGGAGGCAGGGCTTTCTCCCATAGAGCTCAATTTTCATGGAATGGCCTGCCAATCCATATGAGAGATGCAGACTCGGTCTCATACTTGAAGTCTTTACTGAAGACTCCTCTTGTCAGTAGGTACTATGAGAGTGAAGTCTGGCCTAGGGTTGCGAAGATGAGCGTCAAGGCACTAGAGTGATGAACCGCCCTTGCTGTCTCTGCCTGGCCGGCTCCCCTCTCTCCACTGAGATTCTCTGCCTTTGACCCGATTACGGGAGCCGAGTCACTGGCTTTCTCCCCTCCCAGAGGACCTGAGCCCTAGGACCATGCTTCAGGACTACCTGGCCTGAAGACTCCTGGCTGTCCCCATCCCCAGTCCACCTGGTAGTGCTGCTGATACCGTTTCTGCTCTTTTGCCTGTGGCTATGGAACCCTGACCTGTTCACCAGATGTGCTACCATGTTGTGCCGCTGCTCCAGTTTCAACTGTTCTGACTGCAGCTGTGGAGCGCTGACCCATTCACTGGACGTGCTACCTTCTACCGGACCTGCTGTTTTTGACTCTCTCCCTCTCTCTCCCTCCCTCTCTACCACACCTGATGTCTCAACCATTGAATGCTCATCTATGGAAAGCCAACTGACCTGTTGCATCTGCTATAACCCTGCAGGTCATCTATGAACATCTTGAAAAACGATCTGGCCTTAATGGCCATGTATTTTTAGAATCTCTATACCCAAAAGAGGACTGGCCACTCCTCAGAGCTTGGTTCCGCTCTAGGTATCTTCCTAGGTGCCTGCATTCTCTGGAGTTTTTCCTAGCCACCGTGCTTCTACATCGGCATTGCTTGCTCTCTGGGGTTTTATAGGCTCAGTTTCTGTATAAGCACTTTGTGACAGCTGCTGATGTAAAAGGTCTTTATTAAATAACCATTTTCAGGTCTTGATTTCAATAAAAACTGTAAGTCAGCCACCCAGGAACATTCATTGTCTTCGTGGTAAGCAACTGCAGTGTCGATTTGGCCTTGTGTTTTAGGTTATTGTCCAGCTGAAAAGTGAATTCCTCTCCCAGTGTCAGGTGGAAAGCAGACTGAACCAGGTTTTCCTGTATAATTTTGCCTGTGTTTTAGCTACATTCCATTTATCTTTGATCCTGAAAAATACCCCAGTCCTTACAAGCATACACATAACATGATGCAGCCACTATGCTTGAACCTATGGAGATTGTATTCAGTAATCTGTTGTATTATATTTGCCCCAAACACTTTCTTTCAGGACAAAAAGTTAATTGCTTTGCCACAATTTTAGCAGTATTATTTTATTGTCTTGGAAACAGGATGCATGTTTTAGACTATTTTTATTCTGTAAAGGCTTCTTTCTTTTAAATCTGTCAATTATGTTAGTATTGTGGAGTAACTACAATGTTGTTGATCCATCCTCAGTTTTCTCCAATCACAGCCATTAAACTCTGTAACTGTTTTAAAGTCCCCATTGGCCTCATGGTGAAATCCCTGAGTGGTATCTTTCCTCACCGGCAACTGAGTTAGGATGAATGCCTGTATCTTTGTAGTGACTGGGTGTATTGAAACACCATCCAAACTTTTATTAATAACTTCACCACGCCCAAAGGGATATTCAATGTCTGCTTTTTTATTTTTACTCATCTACCAATGAAATTGAAAAACATAATTCCAGTCTGATATTATGGGGTATTGTGTGTAGGCCAGTGACCAAAACAATCAATTTAATCGATTTTAAATTCAGGCTGTAAAACAAAATGTGGAAAAAGTCAAGGGTTTTGAATACATACTGAAGGCACTGTATGTTGAGTATCAAGAGTTGAGGGTACCGATTTCTTTAACTTTTCCATGATTTTAGTGAGTATAGATTGTATTTTCTTTTTACATAGAAGGAGAAGAATAATGGTACCTGTGTGGTTACTGCCGATTCATCCAAACAACCATATATTCTTTAAAGAAATAACTCTAAAAGTAGGTCACTTTGTTCTAACAAACAAAAAATGTCTGGCTCCCTTCCATCAACAAACTATCTTTTTCCTCTGGCAGTATTAGGTTGGAGAATGTTCTACTGTCAAACAGGTTGCTACAACAGTGAGCAAAGTGTCTGTATATACTTTATGTCTAACTTGTCAAGGCTCCTGGATTTGATGTTCTTACACCTTCTCGTGTAGCCTGGTTAAACCAGACCGAACGCTATGAATACATTGAACAAGCCTTCCATTTGCAGCAAACACGTTCCCCAGTAACCATTTTCAGTTGGATGATTTGAATGAGTTTAGACTCAAAACAGACACTTACGTTCATCACACACTACCTTCTCAGACTGTTAGCTAACACAAAACAACGGAATATGTTTGCTAAGGTTAGACTGAACGCTGTGAACGCCAGACTGAAGCCAGGTTAAACCAGACGGAACATTGTGAGCGCAATGTTCAGTCTGCTTTAACCAGGCTTCCTCATCAGATCAATGACTACAAGGTTACAGGATATAATTCCATTGAGGACAATGCTATAGCTGTGGTATATTATTAGGTAAGATACCGCAATGCATGTGATATCCTAATAAAAGCTATTGATGAAACAGATGAGGTAATGTGCTTTAGACAGACTCTTAAAGACATGATAAGAGGACGTCATATCAAGACATTCCTTATCTTAGAGATGAACGTTGTTGCTTCTCTCCATCATGAAAAGACACTTTAAACTGAAAATAAACTATTACGTGATGGTTTAATACAGATCATGTCTACAGAATTAGTTCATGTCTTTGGGGATTTTTTCTAGCCAGGACCAGTGTGATGAGATAACTGGGACTGTGGAACAAAATGGTACGAGTGCTAATTGCAAAGAGCGCCCGTAAACCACGCCCCCAGTGGGCAGATCTACAGTAGGCATGTTGCACTGGGACACATTTTAATATGGAGATTGACCTCTCACTTCACAATGGGTCCACGGTGGTTCTGTGTTGTTATGCTAATATGTTTGAGACAAGTTGGCAGTTACTTTTGTCTTTGACTTAATAAGTAAAATATCTTTGGGTAGGGTAACAGGGTTGGTTATGTTTCCTCTTGCCTCTAAAGAAATGTGTATTTAATGTTCATGTATTTTTATTGGTTGGTTCAATTCCGATGACAATAAGGCGTGTTGTTATTGGCCCCGCTTGCAGATAGTGGGAGATCGCGAACGTCAAGTCTCCCCAGTATGAAAATGTGATGCAAGGGGTAGGTCACATTCTGAATACTGTATTCTATTTGTATATTTTACAATGTGTACAAGTTTGCTCTACATTCCTGATTTATACATGTGTGGGTATATGGTACCTGTTAGGGATTGAGGGGCTTTTTGGGATGTGCTTTGTTATATGATTGCTGTATATAAAAGTGTTAGCTAGCATGCAACGATGTAACGGTCACAAAAGCTCACTGCTAACACAGTTGTTTTCATGCTACAGATTTGACCATCGACAGCCATCAACATGTGAAGCAACACAAACATTGGCACAGACACATGCATATAAACACACACACACGATAACATACACACTATACATACACATAGATTTAGTAATGTAGATATGTGGTAGTGGTGGAGTAGGGGCCTGAGGACACACAGTGTGTTCTGAAATCTGTGAATGTATTGTAATGTTGTATAATTGTATAAACTGCCTTAATTTTGCTGGACCCCAGGAAGAGTAGCTGCTGCTTCGGCAGCAGCTAATGGGGATCCATAATAAATACAAATACAAACATCATTAAGCCCTGCACAACTAACGTGCTGTTTCGTATTTAACTACAGGTATTTCACATGTTATATTTTGTATTTTGTTTAGGCCCAGTATGAAAATGTGATGCAAGGGATTTTACCATCGACAACCATCAACATCATTAAGACCTGCACAACTAATGTGATGTTTCCTATTTAACCACAGATAATAAATAATGCTCAACTGCGACCACTGGCTGGGGGTGATTTCTTTGAACAAAACACAACACAAGGAGAGTATCTGTTACACGATAGCAAACAGTGAAACAATGAGATCCAGACAGTTCACACTAGAACATTTTCTGGGTGAGGAGGGTGTTGTTTACTTCCTGAATTATTTGGATTATCTGGTTACCACCCGTGTTTGGAATAAATTGTGCTCGTCGATAAAACAGACCTGGGTTGCCTTTTCACACAGAGATTTATTTGACAAAGGTCCGCAGTGTGTCTGTGTGTGTAGTTTTATATTGGAGACATGTTTATAATTGCAGCGACTGTTATCTATTAATTTACTGTTAGGCTATAGTGTTTCTGAGTAGCAGCCAGGGAAACAACAACTTGTTCTCACTTTAGAGGATAGAACATTCCAATTTATCTGCATGACTGACACACTTTACCTGAATTTTTGGGATTATCTTGACAACCGAACAACGCTACTTATTTTGCTTGACTAGAGGTTGAAATAAATGGTGTTTCTTTGAAAAGATTGGCCTGGCTGAGAATAGAACAATCAGACATAGAACAGCCTTGTTCCACGGCCCGAGTTTTCTCATCACACCGGTCGCAGAGATAGCTTATTTGTATATGCATCCATTTTCCTGTCAAATTAAGGTGACATTCTTACCACAACAGTGAAATCACTTTTCTGGCGCTGTCTCTTACTGTAACAAGTGATGTAGTGGTAAAAAAAATTGGTGGGTAAAATCTGATCGCCGGTTGTGGGTTGAAAAAAGTAATGCTTCCTACAAAGGTAGGTAAACTTTTTGGCAAAAGAAAAAATATGGGTAAACTTTGTTTACTTGCGTTTACCCTCCACTACTCCATTGACTGTAACATGCACTTACTCATACTGTCATCTGATGTTTGCCCCCGTTGCCAGGAAACTATCCACGTACCTTGGAGCTGAGTGCAGAGAGAGAGAGAGCCAGGCAGGAAGCTACTGTGTCTGTCTCCTCAGAGAGTTTGTAAAGGTGAGAAGGATTAAATGTCCCGGTGACGAAGTCTCTCCCTCAAAACCCTTTTTTTCCCTCACTACGATATCTCAAACATAGACGATGTTGATATGATGATGACACCCAGTTATGTTCAGCCCAAATCAAACTGAGGTCATTGTCAGCTGCTGACGTCTTAAATCTGACATGATTATACTACGAGTAATTCTATTATGATTTATATGAAATCAACATCAGGCTTCTAAAGGGAACATTGTATTGTATCAAGACAGTAGCCTGGTTCCAGATCTGTTTGAGCTGTGTTGCCAACTATTATCGTCTTTGGCATGACAATGACCATAGGAGTTGGTTGACAAGACAGCACAAACACAGCTGGGACCAGGCTCTCAAAGCAGTGTCCCCTCAGGTCAAAATCTCCTGGCTGCTTTGGCTGTGTTTTTATGAAAAGTAACATATATTTGTGTAATAGACTTTTAATCTGATATACTGGATCCAATTGAGTATTTCTCCAACATTTCATAAACTACAGTATAATTTCATAACACCTATCAAGGTTTCAAATGGATTTCAACAGATGTTAGATAATAAACATTTGGATCACATTTCATGCTTGATTTATAGGGAGCTACTTTTGTGGGCCTCAAGCTCAACTGGCACAATGTCTTTTCCATTGTCACAGAGCAGCGGTGTGATTTTTCATTAGGACAATTGTCCTTTATTTCGCTTGACAAGGATTAAGTATCTCATAACTGTGTCCTAATGTTGCTGATAGGCTATATATATATATATATATATATATATATATATATATATATATATATTGTTGTATGTTCCATTCTTTCATGAGTAGTATGCGCAGAGATTTTTTGAAAACATTGCTGTTTTCCATTGCACATTTGTAGCGTGATATGATCATTTGCGACGACCTGACACAAATGACAACATCACACAATAACAGTGATATTTTCCAACAGATCTGAATTTGTAACTGGGGGTGTGGTTGAAAATCTAGAGAGCTGCCCTTCTAATCAAGGTGAGCTGCTGTCAACAGGTGAAATATTGGACATTGGAGAGGACAATACAGCCAACTACAGTGCCGTCAGAAAGTATTCACACCCCTTGACTTTTTCCACATTTTATTGTGTTACAAAGTTGGATTAAAATACACTGCTCAAAAAAATAAAGGGAACACTTAAACAACACAATGTCAAGTCAAGTCAATCACACTTCTGTGAAATCAAACTTTCCACTTAGGAAGCAACACTGATTGACAATACATTTCACATGCTGTTGTGCAAATGGAATAGACAAAAGGTGGAAATTATAGGCAATTAGCAAGACACCCCCAAAAAAGGAGTGATTCTGCAGGTGGTGATCACAGACCACTTCTCAGTTCCTATGCTTCTTGGCTGATGTTTTGGTCACTTTTGAATGCTGGCAGTGCTCTCACTCTAGTGGTAGCATGAGACGGAGTCTACAACCCACACAAGTGGCTCAGGTAGTGCAGTTCATCCAGGATGGCACGTCAATGCGAGCTGTGGCAAAAAGGTTTGCTGTGTCTGTCAGCGTAGTGTCCAGAGCATGGAGGCGCTACCAGGAGACAGGCCAGTACATCAGGAGACGTGGAGGAGGCCGTAGGAGGGCAACAACCGAGCAGCAGGACCGCTACCTCCGCCGTTGTGCAAGGAGGTGCACTGCCAGAGCCCTGCAAAATGACCTCCAGCAGGCCACAAATGTGCATGTTCCAACCGGAGAATTCCTTTGTCTTCAGAAAAGCAAATGGAACAGTGCTCGCTCTCACATGAATGAGCGTCACGAGCTCAAAGCATTCTGCCAGACCTCTGACTCATTCGCCTCTACCAATAGGAGCCCTTATTTGTGAGGCATTGGAAAACCTCCCCAATCTTTATGGTTGAATCCATGTTTCAAACGTACTGCTAGACTGAGGGACCTTACAGATAATTGTGTACAGAGATGAGGTAGTCATGCAAAAATCATGTTAAACACTATTATTTCACACAGAGTGAGTCCATGCAACTTATGTGAATTTTAACTCCCGAACTTATTTAGGCTTGCCATAACAACTATACTTATTTAACTCAAGACTTTTTCAACTTTTCATTTTTTATTAATTTATAAAAACATAATTCCCCTTTGACATTATGGGGTATTGTGTGTAGGCCAGTGACACACAATCTCAATATAATCCATTTTAAATTCAGGGTGTAACACAGTAAAATGTGCTAAAAGTCGAGGGCTGTGATACCTTTTGAAGACAGTGTAATATACTGTAGGTATTTAGAAAAAATCTTATGCATCTCCTAAAGCAGTGGTCATGGTCACCAACCTTTTCTGAGTCACATTCTTTTTTTCACGACTTGAAAAATGTAAGCCTATGCAACATTAACCTAATAAAAATGTAAGAATGAGGTTTGTGCAGTAGACCTAATACATTATCACAGCATATTGGCTATGCTTGGCCTGCCAATTGTCACGCCCTGACCTTAGATATCTCTGTTTTCTATATATTTTGGTTAGGTCAGGGTGTGACTAGGGTGGGTACTCTAGTTTTTGTATGTCATGGGGGTTTTGTATGTCTATGTTGGCCTGATAGGGTTCCCAATCAGAGACAGCTGTTTATCGTTGTCTCTTATTGGGGATCATATTTAGGTAGCCATTTCCCTCATTTGTGTTGTGGGATCTTGTCTACATTGAGTTGCCTGAGTGCATACAAGTAGCTTCACGTTTCGTTTGTTCTTTATTGTTTTGTTTTGGTGAGTTTCAGTTCATTAAAATATGTGGAACTCTACTCACGCTGCGCCTTGGTCTCATCATTATGACAAACGTGACAGAAGATCCCACCACCGACGGACCAAGCAGCGTGTTCAAGAGGAGCAGGGATCCTGGGCACGGGAGAAAAGAGAGTGGAGAACATCCTGGACCTGGGAGGAGGTAATGGCAGGGGACAAGACCCTGCCATGGAAACAGGCGGAGGCAGCGAAAGAGGAACGGCGACGATACGAGGGGACACGACCAGCACGGAAGCCCGAAAGGCAGCTCCAAAAAATGTTTGGGGGGCACACGGGGAGATTGGCGGAGGTAGGGTTTAGACCTGAGCCAACTCCCCGTGCTTACCGTGGGGAGCGTGTGACTGGTCAGGCACCGTGTTATGCAGTGATGCGCACGGTGTCTCCTGTGCGCATTCATAGCCCGGTGCGCTCTATTCCAGCTCTCCGCATTTGCCTCGCTAGAATGGGCATCCAGCCAGGACGGGTTGTGCCGGCTCAGCGCTCCTGGTCTCCAGTACACCTCTTCGGACCAGGCTATTCTGCGCCGGCTCTACGTACTGTAACGCCAGTACGCCTTCACAGCCCAGTGCGCCCCGCTCTTATCGAGCTAAAGTGAGCATCCAGCCAGGACGCATTGTGCCAGCTCTACGCTCCAGATCTCCAGTGCGCCTCCACAGTCCAGTACGTCCTGTGCCTCTTCCCCGCACTCGCCCTGAGGTGCGTGTCATCAGCCCGGTGCCACCTGTACCGGTCCCACGCATCAGGTCTCTGGTGCGCATCCACAGTCCAGTATGTCCTGTGCCTCTTCCCCGCACTCGCCCTGAGGTGCGTGTCATCAGCCCGGTGCCATCTGTACCGATCCCACGCATCAGGCCTCCAATGCGCCTCCACAGTCCAGAGCATCCGGCGACAGTTCCCAGTCCAGAGCTTCCGGTGACAGTTCCCAGTCCGGAGCTTCCGGCGACATTTCACAGTCCGGAACCTCCGGCGACGGTCCCCGGTCCGGGGCCTCCAGCGACGGTCCCCGGTCCGGGGCCTCCAGCGACGGTCCCCGGTCCGGGGCCTCCAGCGACGGTCCCCGGTCCGGGGCCTCCAGCGACGGTCCCCGGTCCGGGGCCTCCAGCGACGGTCCCCGGTCCGGGGCCTCCAGCGACGGTCCCCGGTCCGGGGCCTCCAGCGACGGTCCCCGGTCCGGGGCCTCCAGCGACGGTCCCCGGTCCGGGGCCTCCAGCGACGAGCTGCGGTCCCCGGTCCGGGGCCTCCAGCGACGGTCCCCGGTCCGGGGCCTCCAGCGACGGTCCCCGGTCCGGGGCCTCCAGCGACGAGCTGCGGTCCAGAGTCTTCAGCGATGAGCTGCAGTCCAGAGCCTCCAGCGGTGGTTCCCAGTTCTGAGCCTCCGGCGATGATCCACAGTCCGGTTCCTCCGGCAACGATCCACGGTCCAGTTCCACAGAAGCGGAGGGATCAGTGTAGGGAGTGGGGAGTACGCCCCGAACCGGAGCCGCCACCGAGGGTAGATGCCCACCCGGACACTCCCCTATTGGTTCCGTTTTGCGGCCGGGAGTCCGCACCTTTTTTTCCGGGAGGGTACTGTCACGCCCTGACCTTAGATATATCTGTTTTCTATATATTTTGGTTAGGTCAGGGTGTGACTAGGGTAGGTACTCTAGTTTTGTATGTCTAGGGGGGTTTGTATGTATATGTTGGCCTGATATGGTTCCCAATCAGAGACAGCTGTTTATCGTTGTCTCTGATTGGAGATCATATTTAGGTAGCCATTTTCCTCATTTGTGTTCGAGCTTTGATAACAAAATAGGTCAGTTGTTGTATCACTTGCGAGGCACAGTGGAGTATAAATTGAAATAATTAAAAATAATTTTACTGGACTGATGGTACCTGCATCTGATGGTCAGTCTCAGCAGAGGGAGAGAGCAGCAGAGGGTCCGTCTCTCACGGTCCCTGCTCTCTCCTTTCCTCCTCTAGTGAGACTGACCAGAGAGAGGGAACATGTCTTCCATTTGATAGCGAAACTCGAGTAGCACACATTACTTCTGCTTCTTGTACAAATTCATGTTGTTCCTATGACCAAAGAAAGTGAAATATTCCTCAATATTAAAATAGAAACAATGAGCTGCTAAAAAAATTAAAAGCAGGCCTATCGATACACTTGGCTTCTCATTAATTGCAGATGCAGTGCTGGTTGTAGTGCCAGTGGCAGTAGGGAGAAGTGCATTTTATGTTTTGTTTTTAGTGCTGAATAAAAACTTAAACATGAACTCACTAATAAAAACAGCAGCTCTTTGCTGTATTCTTTGAAAGTCACGCTCTGGTCATGATTTAAAAGTTCTGAAACATCACGTGGGGTAGTATCAAACTTTGCTGTCAGGTCATGGAAACTGTAGGAATGGTGATTTGAGCTATCCGATTGGCCAGCACAGTAGGCGCACTTGATTTAGCTCTCCTGGTTCACCGGGTAGGCAGAGTTAGTCCCATCAGACAAATTAAATGGCTAAAAATGGGAACACTTTGCATACCCGGCATGCAGGCCTTCTGAATAAAGTGCACCTACCGCCAACTGCGCAAGACAAATTGCCAAGGCTTTATCGTTGGCTTTTCTACAGAAATGTTTGGTGATTGACTAGGAATGCCTTGAAGATCGATCAGTCGATCGATTGACCGGTTGGTGACCACTGTCCTAAAGATGCAATCTTAACCACCAGACGAAATAGGGCTCAGTTTCTAATGTTGTGGGGACTTGACCTGACCTACTGTAACTTCCCTGTCACCAACTTCCTTGACATCTTCCTTCTCTACCAGCAACCCCAGCAGCTGATAGAATGTATAAAAGGATACCCATTAAAACCTATCACTTATTTTTTACTCTGAAAATAACTGGAATTGCCAAACCCCAAAAAAGTCGGTCTGACTATTAAATGTTGAGAAAAAATTCAAAAGAAAACTAACCGAAAATTGAAATATCCCTATTGTTCTCTTTTTAAAAGAGACAAATACTTTGTTCCTTTGATGGAACAAACTTCCAGCAGTTGACCTGAATATAAGAGTCAACATTTGAAGAAAAATAAAGGTGTTGTAGGAACAGGTGCATTGCACCCAGTAGCGGTGCGTAGGTAAAAATCACTGGGGAAGCCAGAAAAAGAAGCCATATCGGAACCTGTGTGATAATTGCGTTGTTGTTCCCTCTATCTCTGCCTGAAGGTTCGTAACATTTTAAATCTATCACTCAACTTCTTCAACACCATCCCCGAGCTAATTGTCACCCTCCAATAAACACTCCCTGATCCTGTTACATAAATACACTATAACCCAGACAGGGGCCAACATAATCCTTACTCAGACAGGGGTAATACAAAGATAGACCTTGTCGTGTGTGTCCTTGTCATACACCCAGTAGGGCCTCCAACTTCTGCCAGTCACTATGGCGGTGTCTGGCTTACTTTAAGTCCCTGTTTTACCATAAATCCACAAAACAACAAAGCTAAAAGTCGTCTAAGATTAAGTGCAACGATATGTGATGGCATGGGATCTATATTTATTAGGGCCTGTCACTTCTCAGACAGTCACAATGGCTGTGATAGTCCCCTCTTACTGTAAATACACAAAACAAGCAAAGCTAAAGTCATCGAAGCTTAATGAAACAATATGATGATGGGATTGGATCTACATTTCTATCTTTATACATCCAGTGAAGCCCATTTACTGGATTATAGTAAAATAATAGCACAAGACCAGTAGCGTAGTGAAGGGTATATGCAGGTATACGCCACATTGTGCATACCCATTGTGGGGATTAAGAAGTGAGTATCAAAGTGGTATAGTGGAGGTACACGCTGTATCAATTAATAATGCAGATGTAACAGATCAGAATGTTTAGCTTAAAATGTTAATGAACTATTATTTCCTCACACTTGAAGCGCAGAAATGGGCACACGGCAGTAGGCCTACAAGCAAATGTTCCAAAATGCAATTTGTGGGGAAACACCGTTCTCAACTGCACATGCGAGCAGTTTCATGGACAGAGATGGAACAACTATCATAGCTAACCAATATGACTAGGATAATGCCTTTGCCTGCTAGACAATGAAAGAAAGTTGATTTGAAAACCAATAGAACAGGAGAGCGCATAGGAGGAAGTCTTTATCAAATGATTGCCTCCATGTTTCCATGGTGGGATTTTGGCTAGGCTACATTGATGCGAAGATATTCTTCATAGTAAAACGTCCAGGTTTCAAACAAATAAGGAACAGGAAAAATATAGTGAGGCTAATGATAGGCCTAACCGTCTTCTGGTAGATGGAAAGGCTTTCCCAAAAACATTCTCAATTAAATGTTAACTAGCTGCAAAGTAGCCTATGCTTACCTGGCAGAATGATATCAGGATTATTATTATATCGACGGGGACAGAAGTGGAGCGGGTCAAGAGTTTTGAGTTCCTTGGTGTCCACATCACCGAGAAACTATCAGGGTCTAACACACCAACACAGAGGGCACAACAACACATTTTCCCCCTCAGGAGACTGAAAAGATTTGGCATGAGTCCCCAGATCCTCAAAAAGTTCTACAGCTACACCATCTCGACTGGTTGCATCACCGCTTGGTATGGCAACTGCACGGCGCTACAGAGGGTAGTGCAAACGGCCCAGTACATCACTGGGGCCAAGCTTCCTGACATCCAGGACCTATTGTATATACTAGGCGGTGTCAGGTGTCAGAGGAAGGCCCCAAAAAATTGTCAAAGACTCCAGTCACCCAAGTCATAGACTGTTCTCTCTGCTACCGCACAGCAAGCGGTACCAGAGTGCCAAGTCTAGTGCCAAGAAGCTCCTTAACAGCTTCTACCCCAAGCCATAAGCCTACTCAACAACTAAACTAATCAAATGGCCACCCAGACTATTTATATTGACCCCCCCCCCCCCCCCCGCATGTGACAAATACAATTTGATTTGGATCTCAAGTGCACAACAGAAATATCGCTAACCAAACAACAGTGCAGGTGCCTGCACAGTTGAATTAACTATACTCAAAACTCTAAATATCGTAGATTTTTTTCCAGACCTCAAAAGTGATCTCCTAATGTGGTTTAATTAAGCATGGTTGTAGAATTGTTGTAGAACATCCAATTTTGTTGTTTTCTATTAATAAAGTGTGACTTGCAAAAATAATGAAAAATCAGAACCCTGTGAATTTCTGAATCAGCTGACAGCGTAATTGATCTAATTCAAAAGTAGCCCTACTATTAGCCTGATTGCACAGAACAGCTTGGGTTGGCCTGACTGTGAAAGACCAATATGGGATTTATCATTTTTTGGTCTTTTAGAGTGTATAGTGTATTCGGAAAGTATTCAGACCCCTAGACATTTTCCACATTTTGTTACCTTCCAGCCTTATTCTAAAATGGATTAAATAATTTTTTTCCCTCATCAATCTACACACAATACCCCATAATGACAAAGAAAATAAATACAACTGGTAATATGAAATTTACATAACTATTCAGACCCTTTACTCAGCGATTACAGCCTCAATTCTTCTTGGATTTGGTGCTACAGCTTGGCTCACCTGTATTTGGCGAGTGTCTACCATTCTTTGGCCCAGTCTGAGGTCCTGAGCTCTCTGGAGCAGCTTTTCGTCAAGGATCTCTCTGTACTTTGCTCTATTAATCTTTCCCTCGATCCTGACTCCCAGTCCCTGCCACTGAAAAACATACACACAGCATGATGCTGCCACCACCGTGCTTCACCGTAGAGATGGTTCCAGGTTTCCTCCAGACGTGACACTTGACATTCAGGCCAAAAGTTTCAATCGGAGTTTCATCAGACCAGAGAATCTTGGTTTTCATGGTTTGAGAGTCCTTTAGGTGCCTTTTGGCAAACTCTAAGCAGGCTATCATGTGCCTTTTACTGAGGAGTGGCTTTCATCTGTCCACTCTACCATAAAGGCCTGATTGGTGGAGTGCTGCAGAGATGGTTGTCCTTCTGGAAGGTTCTCCCATCTCCACAGAGGAACTCTGGAGCTCTGTCAGAGTGACCATCAGATTCTTGGTCACCTCCCTGGCCAAGGCCCTTCTCCCCCAATTGCTCAGTTTGGCCAGGCGGCCAGCTCTAGGAAGAGTCTTGGTGGTTCCAAACTTCTTCAATTTAAGAATGATGGAGGCCACTGTGCTCTAGGGGACCTTCAATGCTGCAGAAATGTTTTGGTACCCTTCCCCAGGTCTGTGTCTGAACACAATCCTGTCTCGGACAATTCCTTTAACCGCATGGCTAGGTTTTTGCTATGACATGCACTGTGGGACCTTATATAGACAGGTGTGTGCCTTTCCAAATCATGTCCAATCAATTTAATTTACCACAGGTGGACTCCAATCAAGTTGCAGAAACATCTCAAGGATGATCAATGGAAACAGGATGCATCTGAGCTCAATTTCGAGTCTCATAGCAAAGGGTGTGAATACTTATGTAAATTCTAAAAACCTGTTTTGGCTTAGTCATTATGGTGTATTGTGTGAAGATTGGTCAGGGGGGGAAAAAATTACTCCATTTTTGAGTAAGGCTGTAACATAACAACATTTGGGAGAAGTCAAGTGGTCTGAATACTTTCCAAATGCACTGTTTGTCATATCATTTTTCACACGGGGTGCCTTTCCTTCTCTGGGCGGACAGTTGAAAGAAATGTTGTATACCCACTTCTCCAGGCACCACTAAAAGACCAATCATGGCAAGGAATTTAGGTCATGACTTTTTTTAACCTTTATTTAAATTATGTTTTATATTGACGGCCTACCTCGAATGACCAGACACAACTGCGAGAAGATCTCCAAAAGCACTGCCTTAGTATCCGAGCCACTGCAGCAGCAGAAAATAGCCAAGTTCTGTCTCTGATCTGATTAAAGAATGTCACCATGCAGCACGATCCAAAGTCTTGGACGTAAAAAGCCCTAGCATTTCTCCAGCCTCTGGCTTCCAAGGAAATGTTTGTTACCATGGCAGCCAAACGAACGCTGCTCTGGGACAGACAGAGAGACAGATGGTGGAGAGGAGAGCAGCATCCCATCATTTCCTGGCTGAGTGGGCAGAGCAGAGGAAGATTCCAGTCAGCAGCTCTTTTTTCCCTTCTTTTGACATTTTCTAAGTGTTTGGATACAGATGCAGCTTAGAAATGTATGACATGAGTGGGATATAGCACAGAACATGTGCACACACACAAACAGCCGCCATCTCCCCTCCACAGTGTGGCTGCATGAGGCTGGTGTTGGTGGGCTAGGCAGCGGGAAGAACAATTCACTCCCCTGTCCTCTCAATGAGCTCAATATCCTCCATATCAGCCCTTCCAGTCTCCCCGTCAGTCTGTCCGAGTATAGCCATATAAAAATGGCTGTCTGTATAAACTGAGTGCGTTCCTTCCCAGGGTTCACTGACTGTTACATTTTTCTGCTGCAGTCAGGTAGAAAGAACACAGAGTCCAAGGCCTCAGAGTGACAGTCATATGCAGACCAGGCCAGTCCAGTTACCTTTTTATTGGAAAGGCTTTTATACAGCCTCAAGGTATTTGAATATTATGTCTAATGACAGTAAATAGGAGACAGATGGCAACTGACGCCATATCAAAAGAGCTAGATAGTCTATACTTTGGTTCGTCTCAGTATATCTTAACCGCATTTTTATGGCATTTTAACCGAGGCTGAAGTTGGAACACCCATACAATAACGTTGCATAACAACCCTAGTAGAGTGATTTTACACACATGCACGATTAACAGGGGTCAATCTGTGGGTCAGATTTGCCTGCATACTTTTTCTCTTTACAGACATACATTTATGACCATAATGTCCATGTTTAAAAAAAATTGGGGCCTCCACTCATCCTATTTCAATCTCTCGGAGGACCCACTCACCCCAAGGAGACACCCAACAGCCACTATACTTTATTTTAATTGATAAGGTAATACAAAAAAAACCACAGTACTTAAGTGGCAGTCATTCTTCAAATGTATGTACAATGTATGTATTCACATTTTTTGGGGCACTTTATACTACCTAGAGAGTTTTCAACTGTATTTTTCGTAGCTGTCTACATACCACCACAGACCGATGCTGACACTAAAACTGCACTCAATGAGCTGTATACCACCTTAAGCAAACAGGAAAATGATTTTCCAGAGGTGGCGCTCCTAGTGGCCGGGAGCTTTAATGTAGGGAAACTTCAATCAGTTTTACCTCATTTCTATCAAAATGTTAAATGTGCAACCAAAGGGAAAACAATTCTAGATCACCTTTACTCCACACAGAGATGCGTACAAAGCTATCCCTCACCCTCCATTTGGCAAATCCAACCAAAAATTAAAGCAGGAAGCACCAGTGACTCGGTCTATAAAACAGTGGTCAGATGAAGCAGATGCTAAATCAATCAAATCAACCAAATGTATTCACAAAGCCCTTCTTACATCAGCTGATGTCACAAAGTGCTGTACAGAGACCCAGCCTAAAGCCCCAAACAGCAAGAAATGCAGGTGTAGAAGCACGGTGGCTAGGAAAAACTCCCAGAACCTAGGAGTAAACCTAGAGAGGAACCAGGCTATGAGGGGTGGGCCAGTCCTCTTCTGGCTGTGTCGGTTGGAGATTAAAACAGAACATGGCCAAGATGTTCAAATGTTCATAGATGACCAGCAGGGCCAAATAATAATAATCACAGTGGTTGTCGAGGGTGCAGCAAGTCAGCACCTCGGGAGTAAATGTCAGTTGGCTTTTCATAGCCGATCATTCAGAGTATCTCTACCACTCCTGCTGTCTCTAGAGAGCTGAAAACAGCAGGTCTGGGACAGGTAGCATGTCCGGTGAAGAGGTCAGGGTTCCATAGACGCAGGCAAAACAGTTGAAACTGGAGCAGCAGCACGACCAGGTTGACTGGGGACAGCAAAGAGTCATCAGGCCAGGTGGTCCTGAGGCATGGTCCTAGGGCTCAGGTCCTCCGAGAGAGAGAGAGAAAGAAAGAAAGAGAGAAGAGAAGAAGAGAGAGAATTAGAGAGAGCATACTTAAATTCACACAGGACACCGGATAAGACAGGAGAAATACTCCAGATAACAGACTGGCCATAGCTACCCGACACATAAACTATTGCAGCATAAATACTGGAGGCTGAGACAGGAGGGGTCGGGAGACACTGTGGCCTCGTTCGACGATAACCCCGGACAGGGCCAAACAGGCAGGATATAACCCCACCCACTTTGCCAAAGCACAGCCCCCACACCACTAGAGGGATATCGTCAACCACCAACTTACCATCCTGAGACAAGGCAGAGTATAGCCCACAAAGATCTCCCTCACAGCACAACCCAAAGGGGGGGGGGGGGCAACCCGGACAGGAAGATCACGTCAGTGACTCAACCCACTCAAGTGACGCACCCCTCCTAGGGACGTCATGGAAGAGCACCAGTAAGCCAGTGACTCAGCCCCTGTAATAGGGTTTGAGGCAGAGAATCCCAGTGGAGAGAGGGGAACCGGCCAGGCAGAGACAGCAAGGGCGGTTCGTTGCTCCAGTGCCTTTCCGCTCACCTTCACACTCCTGGGCCAGACTACACTCCATCATAGGACCTACTGAAGAGATGAGTCTTCAATAAAGACTTAAAGGTCGAGACCAAGTCTGCGTCTCTCTAGGCAGACCATTCCATAAAAATGGAGCTCTATAGGAGAAAGCCCTGCCTCCAGCGGTTTGCTTAGAAATTCTAGGGACAGTAAGGAGGCCTGCGTCTTGTGACCATAGCGTACGTGTAGGTATGTACGGCAGGACCAAATCGGAAAGATAGGTAGGAGCATGCCCATGTAATGCTTTGTAGGTTAGCAGTAAAAACTTGAAATCAGCCCTTGCCTTAACAGGAAGCCAGTGTAGAGTCTTGAGATCAGGGTCCAGAGCAACGCCGAGGTCCTTCACAGTTTTATTTGAGACGACTGTACAACCATCAAGATTAATTGTCAGATTCAACAGAAGATCTCTTTGTTTCTTGGGACCTAGAACTAGCAAATCTGTTTTGTCCGAGTTTAAAGGTAATATTTTTTTATTTCACCTTTATTTAACCAGGTATGCCAGTTGAGAACAAGTTCTCATTTACAACTGCAACCTGGCCAAGATAAAGCAAAGCAATGCGACAAACAATAACACAGAGTTACACATGGAATAAACAAATGCACAGTCAATAACACAATAGAAAAAGTATATTTACAGTGTGTGCAAATGGCGTGAGGTGGTAAGGCTCATAGTAGCGAAGTATTTAAGATTTAGCAAATTAACACTGGAGTGATATATGTGTAGATGAGGATGTGAAAGTAGAAATACTGGTGTGCAAAAGAGCAAATAAAAACAATATGGGGATGAGGTAGGTAGATTGGAAGGGCTGTTTACAGATGCGAAATAGGAAGCTGTCTCTAGATTTCATTTTGGATTGAAGATGTTTAATATGAGTTTGGAAGGAGAGTTTACAGTCTAGCCAGACACCTAGGTATTTGTAGTTGTCCACATATTCTAAGTCAGAACCGTCCAGAGGAGTGATGCTAGTCGAGCGGGCGGGTGGGGGCAGCGATCGGTTGAAAGCATGCATTTAGTTTTACTAGCGTTTAAGAGCAGTTGGAGGCCATGGAAGGAGTGTTGTATGGCATTGAAGCTCGTTTGGAGGTTTGTTAACTTCACTAGCGTAGGGGGCAGCATTCAGAATTTTGAATGAAAAGCGTGCCCAAATTAAACTGCCTGCTACTCAGGCCCAGAAGATAGGATATGCATATAATTAGTAGATTTCGATAGAAATCACTCTAAGGTTTCCAAAACTGTTAAAATAATGTCTGTG
This sequence comes from Salvelinus fontinalis, assembly GCF_029448725.1. NCBI lineage: Eukaryota > Metazoa > Chordata > Actinopteri > Salmoniformes > Salmonidae > Salvelinus > Salvelinus fontinalis. Next base: position 43,256,382 of record NC_074677.1, read on the forward strand.
AGTATAACAGGACTGATATGGCAGGCGAAAACCCGAGGAAAATCCAACCAGGAAGTACTATTATTTTGAAAGGCTGTATTTCCATTGAAAGCCTATCCACCATACAAAGACTTAGGACCCAGTTCACGGTCTCCATGACTTCCTCTACATGTGGCCAGTCTTTAGGCATAGTTTCAGGCGTTTAATCTGAAAAATGAGGGAGATACAGCAGTTTCAATCAGTGGCCAGTGGAAATTTCCATTCATCAGCCATGCGCCTAAACGGGAACGCGCCTTTCTTGTTTCTCCTTTCCTATTGACGAAGGTTTGTCCGGTTGAAATATTATTGATTATTTATGACAAAAACAACCAGAGCATTGATTTTAAACATCTTTTGGCATGTTTCTATTAACTTTTATTGTACTTTTTAAAAACCTTTCGTCTGGACTTATTAGCCGTAAGCATTCGGATTACTGGACAACACGCACAAACAAAAAGGAGGTATTTGGTCATAAAGAGGGACATTATCGAGAAAAAAAAAAACATTTATTGTCCAACATGGAGACCTGGGAGTAAAGGTAAGTGATTAATGCTATTTCTGACTTTTGTGACACTCTCCTTGGCTGAAAAATGGCTGTATGGGTTTCTGTGGCTAGGTGCAGACCTAACATAATCGCAAAGTGTGCTTTCTCCGTAAAGCCTTTTTGAAATCTGACACAGTGGTTGCATTAAGGAGAAGTTTATCTTTATTCGTATGTTTAACACTTGTATCGTTTATCAATGTCTAGGATGAGTATTTCTGTAATTTGATGTGGCTCTCTGCACTTTCACCGGATGTTTATTTGAGACAATGCATTTCTGACCATAACGCGCCAATGTAAACTGAGATATTTGGATATAAATATGAACTTTATCGAACAAAACATACATGTATAATAATGTATGTTAATAATGTATGTTGGTGTGGATAATGGTGTTGATGTGAGCCATGACCAGCCTTTTCTGAAGCACTTCATGGCTACCAACGTGAGTGCTACCGGCGGTAATCATTTAGGCAGGTTACCTTCACTTCCTTGGGCACAAGGACTATGGTGGTCTGCTTGAAACATGTAGGTATTACAGACTCGGTCAGGGAGAGGTTGAAGAGACACTTGCCAGTTGGTCCGCGCATGCTTTGAGTACACGTCCTGGTAATCAGTCTGGCCCTGCGGCTTTGTGAATGCTGACCTGTTTAAATGTCTTGCGCACATCGGCTACCAAGAGCATTATCATACAGTCGTCCGGAACAGCTGGTGCTCTCATGCATGCTTCAGTGTTGCTTGCCTTGAAGCGAGCATAAAAAGGGCAATTAGCTCGCGGCTGGGTTTCCCTTTGTAGTCCATAATAGTTTTCAATCCCTGCCACATCCGACGAGTGTCAGAGCCGGTTTAGTAGGATTCAATCTTAATCCTATATTGACGCTTTCCCTTTTTGATGGTTAGACTGAGGGCGTAGCGGGATATCTTATAAGCTTCTGGATTAGTGTCCCACTCCTTGAAAGCGGCAGCTCTAGCCTTTAGCTCGATACGGATGATGCCTGTAATCCATGGCTTCTGGTTGGAATATGTACATACGGTCACTGTGGGGATAACGTCGTCGATGCACTTATTGATGAAGACGATGACTGAGGTGGAATTCTCCTCAATGCCATTGGATGAATCCCTGAACATATTCCAGTCTGTGCTAGCAAAACAGTCCTGTAGCGTAGCAGCCACGTCATCTGACCACTTTCGTAATCAATCAATTTCAATCAATTTTATTTTATATAGCCCTTCGTACATCAGATAATATCTCGAAGTGCTGTACAGAAACCCAGCCTAAAACCCCAAACAGCTAGAATGCAGGTGTAGAAGCACGGTGGCTAGGAAAAACTCCCTAGAAAGGCCAAAACCTAGGAAGAAACCTAGAGAGGAACCAGGCTATGAGGGGTGGCCAGTCCTCTTCTGGCTGTGCCGGGTGGAGATTATAACAGAACTATGCCAAGATGTTCAAAAATGTTCATAAGTGACAAGCATGGTCAAATAATAATCATGAATAATTTTCAGTTGGCTTTTCATAGCTGATCATTAAGAGTTGAAAACAGCAGGTCTGGGACAGGTAGGGGTTCCATAACCGCAGGCAGAAGAGTTGAAACTGGAATAGCAGCAAGGCCAGGCGGACTGGGGGCAGCAAGGAGTCACCACGGCCGGTAGTCCCGACGTATGGTCCTAGGGCTCAGGTCCTCCGAGAGAAAGAGAGAAGGAGAAAATTAGAGAGAGCCAAGATTTTCAAAATGTTCATAAATGACAAGCATGGTCAAATAATAATCAGGAATAAATCTCAGTTGGCTTTTCATAGCCGATCATTAAGAGTTGAAAACAGCAGGTCTGGGACAGGTAGGGGTTTCGTAACCGCAGGCAGAAACAGTTGAAACTGGAATAGCAGCAAGGCCGGGCGGACTGGGGACAGCAAGGTGTCAGCATGCCCGGTAGTCCTGACGTATGGTCCTAGGGCTCAGGTTCTCAGAGAGAAAGAGAGAACGAGAGAATTAGAGAGAGCATACTTAAATTCACACAGGACACTGGATAAGACAGGAGAAGTACTCCAGGTATAACCAACTGACCCTAGCCCCCCGACACATAAACTACTGCAGCATAAATACTGGAGGCTGAGACAGGAGCGGTCAGGAGACACTGTGGCCCCATCCGAAGAAACCCCCGGACAGGGCCAAACAGGAAGGATATAACCCCACCCACTCTGCCAAAGCACAGCCCCCACACCACTAGAGGGATATCCTCAACCACCAACTTACAATCCTGAGACAAGGCCGAGTATAGCCCACAAAGGTCTCCACTACAGCACAACCAAGGGGGGGCGCCAACCCAGACAGGAAGTTCACGTCAGTAACTCAACCCACTCAAGTGACGCACCCCTCCTAGGGACGGCATGAAAGAGCACCAGCAAGCCAGTGACTCAGCCCCAGTAACAGGGTTAGAGGCAGAGAATCCCAGTGGAGAGAGGGGAACCGGCCCTGGAGAGACAGCAAGGGCGGTTCGTTGCTCCAGAGCCTTTCCGTTCACCTTCACACTCCTGGGCCAGACTACACTCAATCATATGACCTACTGAAGAGATAAGTCTTCAGTAAAGACTTAAAGGTTGAGACCGAGTCTGCGTCTCTCACATGGGTAGGCAGACTGTTCCATAAAAATGGAGATCTATAGGAGAAAGCCCTGCCTCCAGCTGTTTGCTTAGAAATTTTAGGGACAATTAGGAGGCCTGCGTCTTGTGACCGTAGCGTACGTGTAGGTATGTACGGCAGGACCAACTCGGAAAGATAGGTAGGAGCAAGCCCATGTAACGCTTTATAGGTTAACAGTAAAACCTTGAAATCAGCCCTTGCCTTAACAGGAAGCCAGTGTAGGGAAGCTAGCACTGGAGTAATATGATCAAATTTCTTGGTTCTAGTCAGGATTCTAGCAGCCGTATTTAGCACTAACTGAAGTTTATTTAGTGCTTTATCTGGGTAGCCGGAAAGTAGAGCATTGCAGTAGTCTAACCTAGAAGTAACAAATGCATGGATTAATTTTTCTGCATAATTTTTGGACAGAAAATTTCAGATTTTTGCAATGTTACGTAGATGGAAAAAAGCTGTAATGAGAGAGTCCCTAGTACTTCCTGCTTTAGTTTTTGCTTGTACACAGGAATCAGCAGTATAGAATTATGGTCAGATTTGCCAAATGGAGTGCCAGTGACAGATTTGTATGCGTCTCTGTGTGTGGGGTAAAGGTGGACTAGAGTTTGTTTTCCATCTGGATGCACATGTGACATGCTGGTAGAAATGAGGTAAAACAGATTTAAATTTGCCTGGGGATTTGGGCCCATTCCCGAGAAAGCAGTAGATCCTTTGCGTCAGACTCGTTATAGAAAGTGAGTAATCGCTGTTCTGATGTCCAGAAGATATTTTCAGTCATAAGAGATGGTAGCAGCAATTTTATGTACAAAATAATTTTTAAATAAGTTACAAACAACACGAAAAAAACGAACACAATAGCACAGTTGGTTAGGAGCCTTTAAAACGGTAGCCATCCCCTCTGACGCCATTCTAAGACAGTAATGAAATTACTGTTCACAGACATGTGCGCTTAATCCAGTATAAACTATTGCATATAATTTATTATACAAGAGACAAAATTCAAAAATTCTACAGGACGACACTAGAGTCAGATGTCTTAAGTTTAAAACTAACAGTGATTCAATACTCAATGCTTTCTGGGAATGCTATAAAGTCCAAAAGTTATGGGCGGCGCTAGATAGTTGTCTGTCAGAAGTATTGCAATGTAAAGTTACTTTTAATCTATCTGTCTGCATATTTCAAGACCTGACATGAGCTGGACGATTCCCTTCTCATCACTCATCTTGAAAAAAAAAGTATATTAAAAACATGGACATCAATTAATCCGCCATCACTAACAAAATGTAAAAATCTAATAATGAATTATTAAAATAGCATGGGCGACCGAGAAAAACGAATTGGTACAATTTAAAGCCATGTGGCAAACAATAATGCAGGCACGAGTGACGGAGGTGTAAGCATTTTATTTCACCTTTATTTAAAACACAATTAAAAAAAATCTATATACAGTGAGGTGCAGATCTGGGCAGAGGAGATGTAGTTGTTTATGTGCGTCTGTAAATTGCTGTTCGTTACGTGTATGTTTGTATTTGGTGTGGAGAAAAATAAGACAAATAAATGAAAATAAAGAAATGGGGAGCATGAGGAGACAATGATAGACAATGAGTAGGTTCTTGTTATCTGTGAAAGCTATCGAGGGGATTTAAAGAGACTTGGATTTAAAGAGACTTAGAGAGAGAGAGAGAGAGAGAGCAGTCCACAGATGGTAGTGTCATAAGGTTTAGCTAGCTCCTGGTCGCTGAGTTGGAGTCCAGAGCCGGAGTCCAGAGCCCAGTAAGGCAGCTAACACTTATGCTTATTTATGATGGGAAGGAAAGGACCAGACTTGACTTCTCCTGGCTTGCTTCTCTCCTCCAGGAGCCCAGCGCCATGGCTGACCTCTCAGTCACTTCCTCATGCTGTGACGTCCGTCTGTTGGTCCCCTGGATGTTTATTAATGATCGCTATCCCAGAAACCACGGAAGCAGTCATCACAGAACCTCGAAAGTGAACAATGAGAATCTACTGTATACTGCACAATACCTAACACCAACGTTCATTGACAATACAGGACTGTTTTACCAATTTCTTTTGAAATTATAATATATAATAAACTTTGGGGATGAAAATGGGGGATGGGGAGGAAAGAAGAGATCAAGGATCAGAGGAGGAAGAGGAAAGATGATGGCGTAGAGAGGGGATGAAAACAGAAGAATGGAGTGAATGGAGTGTATTTACAGCTTGTTGTTATGAGAGGATGTTGAGGTTAACCGTAAGCCTAAGAGATGAGGTGATGGAGGCTGACGGTGCAGGTTGAGGTCGTGGTTGACTCCTGATTGTAACTCCAGACTGTGTGTGTGTGTGTGTGTGTGTGTGTGTGTGTGTGTGTGTGTGTGTGTGTGTGTGTGTGTGTGTGTGTGTGTGTGTGTGTGTGTGTGTGTGTGTGTGTGTGTGTGTGTGTGTGTGTGTTCATGCGTGCGTCATCTAGACACAATGGATGAGACAGACAGAGCCTCGTCTCACAGGCTCCACCATCCATAACCTCTCTCATATGGTCAACATATCCCCAGGCAGTTTCCTGCAAAGCAACAGGATTCTGGATGCAGAGAATACGTTGTGAGCAACATGCATGGGGCTCATTCAAAAGTTCCATAAGCAAAGGCTGTGCTCAGGTACTTCAGAAGACTATTGGATTTTGGCATGTGGCCTCCTGGTTCGGATATCAAACCGTGTGGCTTGTGGCTTGGTCTTGTGGCTCCCTGTTTAAACCATCTGAGGCAGTCAGACCGATTTAGCCTACTGTAAGCAAGGGGAATACTGACACCTAGTGAAGGTAAAATAGAACTAGAGGGATATTTTCCAGTTCTCCATGACCTTGTACAGTATATCAATAACTTGGGTGTTACACTGGTTTTAACGCAGAACGTCGACAGTGGAGAAATAGGTTGACTGAAATTAAAGCTCCTAAACCCGATGTTTATTTATCTTGCCCTGTCACCCAACACTACCTCATCTCTCAGATCCAAAGGCCCATGAGTGATCCAATGACAGTTTTTATACTTAGGATTTATAAATAGGATGACACAACTGTATGAGTGATACAGCATAGCAACAGAGTGTGCACTGATCAGATCACCCAAGCAGAGGTAAACAGACGGACACATGTAATGTTATTGTAAGCAAGTACTGACTCCTCAACTGTTGGGTGTGGTCACTAAGGGAACATAATACCACTACAGGTGAGGTGACAGTTGTCTCTGACATCATCCCCAAGTGAGATAACACGGGTAACTAACAGTAACACACCTTTGGGAAAAGGTGATGCTACAGTATTCTCAGCTGGATGACGACACCTATCTACCCGGGTTTGGATAAACATGTAGGTTGTTAGGCATGATTCTACTCTGTCAGGATCTGCCCTTGGCTTGGCTCCCCAACGACAACACCATGGAACGATAGCAACACGTTGTCATCTGACCATAGAAACTTGGCAGATGTGTGATTGCCTTTAGGGGCAGTTTCCTGAACTAATCCGTCAATGAACGTAATCAGCAGATGTCATCTACTGTATGTATGTGCTCTATCACTGTCTTTAGATCATAGAAACTAGTCAACCTACGGACAGCAATGACGATTTTCTAATCATTTGTCTTGCTCTAAATGAATGAGTTAATGAGTGAACGAACGACTCGTAAATCGTCAAATGAAATGAAAATGTCGTTCGCCACATGCACCGAATAAAACGGGTGTAGACTTTACCGGAAAATGCTTGCTTACAAACTGTTCAACGGTGCAGAGTTAAAAAATAATAATAAAATGAAAAATATAGTAACACAAGGGGAATAAAATGCACAAGAATGGAGCTATTTACAGGGAGAACCAGTACCAAATCAATGTGCAGGGGCACGAGGTATGAGGTAGATACACAACATGAACAAAAGTATGTGGACACCTGCTTGTCGAAAATCATGGGCATTAATATGGTGTTGCCATTGCCCCTTTGCTGCTGTAACAGCCTCCACTCTTCTGGGAAGGTTTACCACTAGTTTGTGGAACATTGCTGTGGAGACTTCCTTCCATTCAGCCACAAGAGCATTACTGAGGTCGGGCACTGACATTGGGCGATTAGGCCTGGCTCTCAAACGACATTAGAATTCATCCCAAAGGCGTTCGATGGGGTTGAGGTCAGGGGTCTGTGCAGGCCAGTCAAGTTCTTCCACACTGATCTCTACAAACCATTTCTGTACGGGCCTCGCTTTGTGCAAGGGGGCATTGTCATGATGAAACAGGAAAGATCCTTCCCCAAACTGTTGCCACAAAGTTGGAAGCACGGAATCGTCTAGAATATCATTGTTGCTGTAAGGTTAAGATCGTCCCTTCACTGGAACTAAGGGGCCTAGCCTGAACGATAAAAAAAGCCACAGACCATTATTCCTCCTCCACCAAACTTTACAGTTGGCAATATGCATCTGGGCAGGTAGCGTTCTCCTGGCATCCGCCAAACCCAGATTAGTCCGTCTGACTGTCAGATCGTGAAGCGTGATTCTTTACTCCAGAGAAGGCGTTTCCACTGCTCCAGAGTCCACTCAGCTGACCCTTGGCATTGTGCATGGTGATCTTAGGCTTGTGTGCGGCTGTTCGGCCATGGAAACCCATTTCATAAAGCTCCCGACAAACAGTTATTGTGCTGATATTCCTTCCAAAGGCAGTTTGGAACTCTGTAGTAAGTGTATCAACCGAAGACAGGCGATTTTTATGCGCTTCAGCCCTCTGCGATCCCGTTCTGTGAGAGTATGTGGCCTACCACTTTGTGGCTGAGCCGTTGTTGCTCCTAGATGTTTCCACTTCACAATAACAGCACTTACAGTTGACTGGGGCGGCTCTAGCAGGGCAGAAATTTGACGAACTGACTTGTTGGAAAGGTGGCATCCTATGACGATGCCACATTGAAAGTCACTGAGTTCTTCAGTACGGGCCATTCTACTGCCAATGTTTGTCTATGGAGATTGCTTGGCTGTGTGCTCGATTTTATACACCTGTCAGCAACGGGTGTGACTGAAATAGCCGAATGCACTAATTTGAAAGGGTGTCCACCTACTTTTGGCCATGTGGTGTAAGTACATGGAGGCAGGGTAAAGTGACTAGGCATCAGGATAGATAATAATAAGAGTAACATAAAAGTGTGTCTGTGTGGGGAGGGAGGGGGTGAGAGTGTCAGTGTAGCGTGTGTGAGTGAGTGTCTATATACTGTGTATATATAGGAGTGTGAGTGTGCATAGGGTCAGTGGAAGATAGAGCCAGTGCAGATAGTCCGGGTAACCATTTAATGAACTATTTAGCAGTCTTATGGCTTGGGGGTAGAAGCTGTCTCGGAGCCAGTTGGTCCGAGAGCCGATGTTTCGTAACTATATGGTTCTTACAGCCGTCTAAGCTGCTGGTTTGTTGATTTTGACTAATATATCTCCATGGTCATCTAGTTTAGTGGTGATATACTGTAGGTCGAATAAGAAAGCCTTAGCATACTGAATCCTGAGCAGTGATTGGCCCATTGCCAGGAAGGAGAGAACAGTGATTGACCCGTAGCCAGGAAGGAGTCAGGATGGGATTTCCTGTTGGCTCCTTTGTAGTGTCAGACAGATACAGGGCCCAGTGTGCCTCAGGTGTCAGTCCTGTAGTGTCTACAGTACCCCACCTGCTATAAGCCTAAGGCCAGACAGTAGCCTGCACTATAGGCCAGACAGTACTCTCAGTACCCTCCACTGATTAAAAGAGACTAGAGAAGAGATGGCACTGACATTGACTGAGAATATCCTTTTGTAGGTCTATTGAGGCTGTTTTTTTTTTAATCAGGGATCCATTGATGTGGGCTTTCGAAGTAATAAGGGTCCTTTGTTTCTGAAATTAGTTTTTTTCCCCATGTGGTTTTTATGATAAAAAAAATAGGCTAAAGGCAACAGATACTTTACATCCTGTGGATTGACTATCAGAGGATGTCTCGCTCTGATATGTGAGTGAGTGTCAGATGCCTGTGTTGTTGTGGCCTTAATTAAAGATGGATGCTGCAACGTTAGGGACATTTTGGTCAGTTTTCCAAAAATGATTAACTGGTCTTTCTCCATCCCTTCTCTCATTCTATGTTCGAGGATGCTCTTTGATCTCTCCTCCGGTTGTTTGTCTCTTTACGATGTCAGTCACAACCATCCCTCTCTCTCTCTCTCTCCCTCTGATGACATCCCTCTTTTGGAGAAGGGAACATGTTTGAAGCCACTGCTACTCCTTGATAAGAAGTTGAAATTCCACTGCAACAAGAAAAGGTCCTAAAACACCAAACAGTTACATTTTTTCTCTCCGCCATCGACACTCTCTCGCACCTGAGCTAAGCCCACATCACCACACAAATCACCACTCTCCTCAAGACTTCAACGTCCATTTTGAAGTCAAAGACCACGGCCAGGCGAGAAAGGAATCAATTCATTATTCATCTTTTTGAAACCATTTAGTTTACACCCATGTCACTTTGTGCCCCAAAGACAAACTACAAAGCCATAATCAAATTATTAACTATAAAGAGAGTTTGATGTCACAGGTTCATCTGTTGTGTTCTGCTACCAGCCAGCCTCTCTTAAACCTCAAAGGCTGCCTGGCCAGTCGTAGGTGTGGACCATGTCCCGCTGCCTCCGCTCCCTCTGCCCACTTCCTCCTCGCTCCGATAGCCATCGACACACAGAGCCTGCAGGCCTAGCTAGTGCTCATTCCTGTATTTAATTAAGGGTGCTGACAGGTCAGGAGCGTGAATGTCCTCCTGCGCCTCCTCCTGCCGCCGTCCTCCTCCTCCTCAGCTGCCCAGGACGCGGGTGGCTGCGTGTCAAAGTCCATTTTGTTCACCCCACCATATTGGATCCGCCATGAAGCATCCCGAACCAATGCCTGTCCCTACTGACCTGAGAAATTGTCTATAGAATAAAGTCCCTGAAGACCAAGTCCTGCAATGACTGTTGCTTGTGCCTACCTGTGTCTCTCTGTCTGTCTCTGCCTGCCATGGAAAGAACTGGAGCAGAGATAAGGTCAAGTTGTGCTTTTAACACTGTACTGTTATTTTGAATGAGATGCTATCTCTTATCGACGACTCCCACCTAACCGTCTGAACGCAACTGCACTTGTCGATGTACCACTCAGACAATAACGAACACCCAGCACCTGAGGCTATACTCCAGTCTGTCGGGCCATCCTCTAACCCACAGGCCTCTACACCCCTCCCCCCCCCCCCCCCATCAACCATGACCCAATTTCAGTGGGTACAAAACATGTATCATATTAACAAACATGCACAGGTTTGAGGTGCCCAGGCTCCATTGCTATTGAGTCTGTTCGACGTTTGCTTCTTCTGCAAACCAGCAGACAGTGGCCACTAGCCTTTGCAGCTCTGTGTCGCCAGAGTGAGATAAAGAGGGCACTGCGTTATCAAACTGTACACACAGAGCACGGGCAGAGGGTTTCTCTCTAGGAGAGGGTGGAGTTAGTTAACCCGATTATAAATGTTCCCATGAAAACAGAAATGCCGCTTGAAACTATAATGATTCACTAAGCCTGAAATGTCAGTTTCTGTGGAAAGAGGTGGGGCTTTTTACATAGGCCCCCCCTGCAGGGGGTTACAAAAACGGTTAGTCGGGCGGCAGGTCATTTAGTGGTTAGAGTGTCGGGCCAGTAACCGAAAAGTTGTTGGATCGAATCCCCGAACTGACAAGTTAAAAAAATCTGTTGTTCAGCCCCTGAGCAAGGCAGTTAACCCACGAAGACGTGGATGTCGATTATGGCAGCCCCTCACACCTCTCTGATTCAGAGGGGTTGGGTTAAATGCGGAAGACACATTTCCGTTGAAGGCATTCAGTTGTACAACCGACATGGTATCCCCGTTTCCCTTTTAACCCCACCAAAAATAACTTCCCTTTCCTGTTTAACACCCCTGTGTCATACACTGTAATTCACTACTACTGTACATGACCCACTGGCATGCATTACCAATCAATGTCAACAGTTTTACACACAGGACAGCCATGGTAGAAAACCGACCAATGATCTTAATAAGTCATCCAATTATAAAGCCCAGAGAACTTTTCCCAGGACCTGGATAAACATTTAGCCATTTCCAATGTTACAGTGGCATTACACACAGGACAGCCATCCTCAAATCCCGAAATATCTGAATAAATCCTGGAAAATAAATGTACGGTAATAATAATAATAATAATAATAAAATATATGCCATTTAGAGGACAACCTTTTAACCCAAGCGAATTACAGTCATGCATGCATATATTTGACATAATAAAGCACACAGGACTTTTACCAGAGATTCATATTGGACACCTGTTTAATCCCCTACCCAATGTGGGGTCATCAGGTCTACCCACATACAGCCGTTTGAGTCCTGGGAAACCCCCTCTACTAGAACAAGTTGGCTTTGTGAGATATACTTTAGCTTGACAGGTGAACAAGCCTGCCTTTTCAGTTAGGGCTTAAAAAAAATGATGTTGGAGTATTCGTCATCAAAAATTGTTGCCCTCCTCTTTCTCTTACCGGTCTCGTCTTCTTTCTCATCATCAACACCATCACCAAAACAAATTCCAAAACACATCCCCCTGCATCAGTACGATGGTAAAGTAGGTTCTCTCTGTCTAATCTGGAATAATGATGCAAATTATTTAAAAAAACGTCCAGCCAATAATTTGCATTTACACAAAGCAAAAAGACTCCCTCAGAGGCACTTCAATGACTGGGTTATCACATCTGAACTTCTATAGGACTGGTACAGAGTTAGTTTGTAAGGGGCTGAAGTTTGGTATCATGAACACTGTCCACTTCAACTCCTGGAGACATTAAGAGAACACCCTTTAAGATCCTTGTGTGGATAACTAGGCCTCCACGATGGAAGCAGGCGCGTTCATGGAGGGTACGGTATAGTATATTTTCTCATGTTTCATCTCAACATGGAAAGGCCTTTGTGCAAAACATCTTAAAACAAGAATTGTTTACGTTTAAGGGGCCGTATAAAAGAGCTTGGCTAAGTCCTTATTATAGATTTCATTGACGTTGAAGCCATGTTAGGTTACAACTGAGGAAAAACAACATGTATGTTTTGTGTCCTGATGGATTAGCCTATGGCATTTGTTCAATGCCTTAACATCTTTGGCTTAAGGTAGGTAGTTTAGTATATTACTGGTATCTGGTCACTTTGAAGTTAAAGCCACTAGGGCTCATCGTTAGCCAACTGAATAAATCAAAATGACATTTTCCATGTCAATATTACATTTATTTCTCAAATTCTTCTCCATGACACTTTTTTTTAATGGATGTGTAACATTTCTGAGTAGCAAGAAATAGCCTAACCTATTCTTAGAATGGCTGCTGACATCACTGTTGTATCATTGATGTACGGCCCAGTACATCACTGGGGCCAAGCTTCCTGCCATCCAGGACCGATATACTAAGCGGTGTCAGAGGAAGGCCCCAAAAAATTGTCAAAGACTCCCAAGTCATAGACTGTTCTCTCTGCTACCGCACGGCATTCGGTACCGGAGCGCCAAATCTAGGACCAAAAGGTTCCTTAACAGCTTCTACCCCCCAGCTATAAGACTGCTGAACAATTAATCAAAATGGCCACCCGGACTATTTACATTGACACCCACCCCCCCCCTTTGTTTTTATACTGCTGCTACTCGCTGTTTATTATCTATGCATAGTCACTTCACCCCTACCTACATGTACAAATTACCTCGACTAACCTGTACCCCCGCACATTGACTCGGTACCGGTACCCCCTGTATCTAACCTCGTTATTGTTATTTTATTGTGTTACTTTTTATTATTATTTTATTTGGTAAATATTTTCTTAACTCTTTCTTGAACTGCACTGTTGGTTAAGGGTTTGTAAGTAAGCACTTCACGGCGAGGTTGTATTCGGCGCATCTGACAAATAAAGTTTGATTTGATTTTGTTTAGGCGTATCTTGCTTCTTTTAGACTGTATTATCGAAAATGATTTGACCTGAAATTAAATAATATGGCAGTGTGGGTTCCATCTAACTTCTCCCATGATCTCATGGTATGGAAACTAGAACATCACAAGGGATGAAAGATTGGACAAATCCAATGCACGTTGTAGCCATTGTTAATATAATATCTCAAATAGGAACCTTTCTGTATCATATATCTTTTATTTTTACAGTCCTGAGGAAAATATGCTGCCAAAAAAAGTATTATTTAGCCCCGCAGCTCTTGCGTAATATTCACGTTGTCTCATTTGAAACCTTGATGAAGAAATGATTACATTGGAGCTACTAGAGTGAGCAGATGTTCCTTTTCTTTTAATGACTCATTTGATTGTACAATGTGTCGGTGTCGAGAGAGAGAGAGAGAGAGAGAGAATCCTGCCTGTAGGCTACTAACATATTGACCAATACATACAGGTCAACTGTTTAATAACATTATCATAACAATGATCCCTAATTATATTCTCTGGATAAACAGGTTATGACTCTGGCGTGGTTTCTTTGCAGAATACTCCAAAAGAGTGTACCAGGGTGTCAGGGTCAAACACACTGTCAAAGACCTCCTGGCAGAGAAGAGACAGAGACAGACAAGTGTTCCCAGGTTCAACGTGAGTTTACTTTTTGGCTTGTCCTCTTTTGCTCCCATCCATTTTCTCCCTTTTCGGTCTTTCGCTCCCTCGTAGCCTCTCCGATTATTTACACTCTGTATCGTCTTTCTTTCAATTAAACAATCAACGCGACCGCCACCGACCACACAAAGGAAATAGCCATGGAGAGAGTGTGTGAGAGAGTGAACGTGTGTGTTCCCAAGAGGCTTCAGTTGACACTAGGCTACATCCCTGCTGGGCTTTCTGTGGTAAGCACTAGCAGGTCACCTATCAGAATCCTGAAATCAGACACACCTGCCAATGCTATTAGCCTTCTCCCCAGCAGATAATTTCAGACAAGCAAGCCATTGTTGGGCCCCAGGCAGTTAAGCTGAGGTTAGGCCATCTCTAAACCCAGGCCTAGATCAAACAGGGAAAGACAACAAGCTCCTTTCATCAGCCACCACCAAATCATAAAATGGCTGCTCGTTTTCAGTTGGGTGACAGGTCAGTCTGATGACTGATCACAAAGAGCTCGACTCTTTTTCATTCACTCTCATTGGGAATGGGGACTGTTTAAATAAACTGATGTATTGTCAATTGACATATATTTGTATTCTCATAGATATGGTTGGTCATTGTTGGCTGGCTGAAAAGCTTGGTTCACACACATCTTGCAGATATATGGTTGGTCATTGTTGGCTGGCTGAAAAGCTTGGTTCACACGTGTGTCTTATGACAGTTTATGTGACACCATTTCAAATGGTTCATGCAGCAGAACATGAGGGAATTTACCTAGTTCTGCTATTACCCTGTAATCATACCGTCCAAACAGTTTAGAAAAATAACAAAACCTGTGCGAAGGAGAATTTTTGGTGGTGATTTGGATAAAATTCACTAACTGGAAAGACAATTGATTTATTCTAAACGGAATGATAGACTGGGGTCATTTTGCCCATGCATTGCTACTCAGAGTAATTGGAAAATACAAGTCCATTTAATGCTCAAATATTTTTCACTAGTCAAGTGTTTAGATAGGTATTGTATAATTCAATAACCAGTCCAACTCTGCAGGTGTGATGTCTTCTCAGCCATCAGGCCCAGTCAGCATTGGCTCTGTATTCTGTCTGTGCTGTAGTATACTAGTTTGTGTATCAAAACACATTGATTTATAAAGCCATTTTTACATCAGCAGATGTCACAAATTGTTTATACAGAAACCAAGCCTAAAACCCCAAAGAGCAAGCAATGTGTACTCACTAGGGAAATGGCACTTGGAGGGGGTAGGGCACATCCCAATGGCGAATTGGCAAATTACATTCAAATTTTTGCCCACAACATTTGCCTGCCTGCCCTTCATTCCGCCTCCTTCCCTCCCCCTCGGTCTCACTCAGTCTCTCTCTCTCCCATTCTCTCTCGTGCTCATTGCTTACTTCCTCTCACTCTGTCTCACCGGAATTGTGTGCTTGATCCAAGTTCAGTGCATTGTTTTGCATAATGCACACACACACACACACACACACACACACACACACACACACACACACACACACACACACACACACACACACACACACACACACACACACACACACACACACACACACACAAAGCAGTGCTTGTGTGGTAGGTAGTACTCATCAGTCTCTGTCTCACCAGCAGGCTGGGACAAGTAATTCCCAGGCAGCCTTTGTGCAGATGCCAGGTGAGTCTATTGTTGGAGCCTATTGTAATACTCACTATGGCTGAAGCTTTTACAACAGCATACAGTATGTGGGGGTTCATATGTAAATATACCTACTCCTATTTAGCTCAATTGGTAAGAACTTGGCGCTAGCAACGCCAGGGTCATGGGTTCAAGTCTGGCTGGGATCACATATACTAAAATGTATGGACACACAGTAATTTAAGTCTATTTGGATAAAAGTATCTTCTAAATTGTATATATGATGGGGGGGATTCCACTGTTACACTGGAAGCTTCACCTCTACTCTTTCTACAGGATCCCATATGCTTCCTGGTTACTATAGCATGAGGAGGCCCCCCTACCTGACTGACTCAGACTTCAGCCCGTCCACTAAACAGTACTCCTCAGATCCCTACAGCTCAGCCCTGGGGGGAAAGGCCCTCTCCTTCGACCACCCCTCCACTTACCCTGCCTATATTGACAGCTACTATACACCCGAGTCATTTGGGGACTACCGTGGTGCCACAGCCTTCTCTACCAGCGGAGGATCCCTCTTCCCCACCTCGTCTCTACCTCATCTGCTACCACCTCTCCCTGGGGAATCATCAAATCTCCTCCTGGTACAAACACATTTCACCGTAACTGCTATAGAGACAGTTTCAAAAAATAATACCAAGAAAGAGAGACAGAGAGTGAGAGAGTCTTCCTTTAGTGTGTCACAGTGCATTTGAGCTGCTGTCTTATAAAACGTAAAGGTCTCCCCTTACGGTCAAGTCAAGTGTAAGACCTTTAAGTTGTAAAAGACCCCAGTCTGTTCTCAAATGCTTCTCCATTACTTTCATATTTGTTTCATCATCACAACCTCTGAGTATTATGTGAATACAGTAGATCTGTGTTGCGCTCTTAACCTTCCCCTCACTGTTCTCATTTGTCTTCCCTCAAAAGAGAGACTCTTGGGAGCAGTCTGACGGACACTCAGTGAGCCAGGATGAGGTCCTGTGTTCCGAGGGCCCAGTGCCCACCACAGCCTCCTCTGGCCTGGCTTCGCCTGACCCCGACAGCACCTCCCTCTATCGGCTGATACCTGGCCGTAGTGGAGGATCCACCCTGTCCGGCTCCCAGCCCTACTCTCTACACCCCCTGGAAGAGGTGCACTACCCTGGTGCCTCGTACAGCCCCTCATCCAGCTACCCCTCCAGTTACACATATTTGACATCCCCAGGGGAGACTCCAGGGGTCAAGGTATCACCTGTGCCCTCGGAGGACCCTGGCAGTGTAGCCGCCACCCTCAGTGATGCCTCGTGGGCCAAGGATGACGGTACTGGCTCTTGGTTGCCATATGAACCCAGGAAGGCCTATTGATTACGCATGGACACTGACTGAGACACGGACTGACATGTTGTTGTGGACATTAATGGATAGATACAGTACAGTTCACTACAGAGTCACTACCACAGAGAATGTGGCTGAATGTGGATGTGGGTTTGTTATACAATATAATTATATACTTTGTATTCCGTTTGACCTGTATATAAACATTTAATTGTGCAAATGTTAAAATACAGATATAAATCTTTGATTGGGACATATGTGTCTGTGTTTTTTAACTCTCTCTCTGTGTGTGTGTGTGTGTGTGTGTGTGTGTGTGTGTGTGTGTGTGTGTGTGTGTGTGTGTGTGTGTGTGTGTGTGTGTGTGTGTGTGTGTGTGTGTGTGTGTGTATAACCATTTAAAAACATTATTCAAGAAACTAGTATGAAAATGCATCATTAGGCCTACCTCTTTTGGGAGCATTGTAACTACATGGATGAGACAATAGAGGTCGCCTTAGACCAGAAAAAAAACGCTTCTCTTTTTGAGATGCATATTTGAATATTCAAATGCATACCCCACAATCATTGTTAATCGTTATGACGACATGGTTGTACACTGTATATATATATAAATGAATCACAAAACGCAGAAGTAAAAACAGAAGAAATACAACTGACCTGTATTTCTGGTTCACGTCTTAGCCACGTTTGGAGGTCCTACCTCGTGTTTCATTTGTTTCCCTTGAGTGAGTTGATCCAGCACCTTGCCGCTGTCCACCTCCACCTGGTCGGCTTTGCACTGCATTCTTCTCAGTTTTGTGTCTCCAAGCAAAATGTCAGGTGGTGAGTTATTTTATATTTTGATAACTGTGTATTGGTTGGCTGAAAAAGCATCAGCAAGTAAATAGGTGAAATAAAATAAGTTGAGGACGTTGTTATTCTCATGCTCAAACGCATTTAAAATGGAACCATTGGCAGGAAATGACTGAAGTGTAGCCTAATGTTAAGATTCGGTCGACAATAAGGCTGGCGGCATTTTCACCAATTAAGGATTTAAGTGCGCAAAAAAAGAAACTACGCACATTGCGTAAAATGGATAGGCTATCAAACTTCAGCACCTGCGTAAATGCATGTGTGAGAAAAGCCATTTTCTTATGTATAAATCTACTCATTTCCTTGACACAGAAAAGCCAAAGGTCTACGAAGGTGTTCGGGTGAAGATCACGGTAAAGGAATTGCTGGAAAAGCGCAGAGCTCGTCAAAAGAAATTGTCATCGGTAAGCTGAGATCCTTCGTTCCAAAACCAGAGAAAGAACACACATGCTCGCTCTCATCTCCACTTTCAATAACTTTCCAAAAAAGTAATGTGCAGTAAAATACGATAAGATCAACTTCACAATGCACCTCACTATGTGGTATATTAAACATACGATTGTGTAAAATAACACATTTTTGATATCTTACAGGAATATGCAAACTCTTGGTATCAAGATGCTGTTGCCACGCCTTTCTTAAGTCTGGTGCCAGAGCCAAGTGCACAACCCTGGCCCTGTGAAGACAACCCCGGTGACTATGGGACAGAGTGTCTCTCATTATACAGTGATAACTTCAGCTCAGCTCAACAGACTGAACCTGCAGCATACAGTGTACCCTGCAACTACACTCATCAACAGCCCTGGTCCCTTGGACATATATTGCACAAGGACTATAGGGAAGGACAGGTACGCATAATGGCAATTCACACAGTGATATCCTTTAGCTTCCTCCCCTGTGTTTTCCCCTTCTTAAATCCTTATGTGGTGGATCTATCGCTAATTCCCTCTGTTCTAGCTGTAGGCTAATTGATTATCTTCCTAAATGTCGAGGACTGTTAAATAGCCTCTTTGAATGTCCCCAAGTCTTGAATATCCCTTTCAGAATGTGGCGCCTTGAAAGCGCCTTGGCTACGGCATATTTGGTTGTCTGAAAGGACACACTACGAATGTTTAAATTCCGCAACGAAGACTTCTCTGGAAATACTGTAGTTTCGAAGCGCCACTGAACAAGCATGTAACGTGTCTGTAAAGGAATGATGCTTCTGAAGGGGGTCTAACGTCCATCAAGGCAACCAGCACTGTCAATGAAATTATCTTGAGCTGTCTGCACGTTGCCTGCGTGCAGACCACTCGATCCTAAGAAAACGACTTTGAAGTTCGTTAAATACAATGACTTTCCAATACATTTAGTAGAAAGAAAACACATATCTACCCTACCATAAAAAAAAAACAGAAAGGCAACACAACAGCACATCAATATGTAAGGTTTATTGTTGTCAGGGAAACAATACTGAACATTCTATGAGGAGCAGAATTCTACAGTCTGAAAAGGTACAGAGGCTTCTAATGCGTTATCCATTTTTTATCCATTTTTGCGATTGACCCATTACTGTAGCGGTGTCTTATGTATGAAAAGGGTACAATTGGATGCATATTCTCTTGAACATCATCTTTTCATGTTTTGTTTGCAGGCCTCCTGGTCATCGTTAGAGACTTGGACTCCGGCCTGCACACCAGAGAATATTACTCCTTTGGACACCCATCATCTCCCCTCCTCACTACAAGAATACTCAGACCCTGTGGATCCCACTTACATATCACTTAATACAAATGTCACTCAATATGATACCTCTGTGTACTCAAACCATACTGAATCGACCTCTACAATACAATGGATGCCCTGACCTAAGTAGCACAGGTTATTATGGGTCAACTTTGGACAACTGTTATTATAAATGGCAAATGTCAAGCATGAGTCATGTTTAAATACAGAGTTTGTGGAGGGTGGCGGGGAGATGGTGCCCCATCTGGAGACCAACCTGAGGTTTAGGGCTGGCAGGGTCTACCAGCTTTGTGTGTGAGTGTGTGAGAGAGAGAAAGTGAGATAAGTTACTTTTTTTTATAGATTGCCATAATTATTTTAAGTCAATAAAATGAAACTGAAAAAGGTTGTCGTTGTTGATCATCCAGAGCTGTAGTTTATCCAAGTATGGTTTAGAAACTCTGGTTTATCTATCTTTTTCCCCATCCATCTATTCATTATATTTCTATGGCCCAAATCCACCGACAGCATCGGTTACTGGGACGCAAAATCGGTTGTTAGGCTAAGGACCCATATTAAATTTGCTGTCTTCTCAGTAGCCTGCCTCATGTGTATTACGGTTTAATACAAACCCTTCAAAGTAACGTAATGAAGTATTTTGATAATACTTAAAATAATTTGTTATGAAAGAATTCATGCAATGTAGTAATAATCATTAGTATTGTCCCTATGCTTCTTTGTGAGATTGTTTTAAAACGGCGCTTTCTTTAGACGCAACAGGTTGTCAAGCGCTCTTTGTTTTCTTTCCTCTGCACATTGGTTAACACTTCATTGCAGAAAAATATTCATATATACCAATGTTCATATATTTTATACTCATGGAGCAAATTGAATATATGTTAAGGTCCTTCAAATAACTAGTCTCTGCGACATACGTTTATCACCTCATTAGCTAGCCTCTATAATTTTTCGAGGGATAACGTGGATATTAAAGTTTTCCTAGCTAACGTTAACGTCGTTTAGCGAGCTAGCTAAGTTCTCTAACACTCTTCAACATGGACTTGTATCACGTTTTGGAGATGATAGGAGAGGGCTCGTTTGGACGAGTGTATAAAGGACGTAAAAAGTTCAGTGGCCAAGTGAGTATATGGTATATTGGGAAAATATAAAGTTACACACTGACCTTTCTGCTGTACGTTAACTTCAGCTTTGTCTGTCATTAATAGCTTGTAGTGCTCCCTTTCATTGCGCATCCATTTTGTTTTGGTCCGTTGTAGGTCGTGGCACTAAAGTTTATCCCCAAGGTGGGTCGTTCTGAGAAGGAGCTGCGCAATCTCAAAAGGGAAATTGACATCATGAGGGGACTTCAACATCCGAACATTGTCCTGCTCTTAGACAGCTTTGAGACTGAACGAGAGGTATGCAAAGCTGTTGTCTTCACCTGCATATAATGTCATCACTTATACGTTACGTTATTACTTAGCATGGAAGACACATGCTTACAATACATTTTAATTTCATTAATAACATGATGATAATGCTGTCTATTCATGGCAGGTTGTTGTTGTGACAGAGTATGCAGAGGGAGAGTTGTTCCAGATCCTTGAAGATGATGGGAACTTACCAGAGAGCCAGGTAAAGCCATTGACTCATAATGTAGTAGGTTATTTCTCAACGTATTACAATAAGAACGACAAAGTACTGTAAAATGAAACCTATTATCGATCAAACTGCAGATATTCATGCATGTATTTTTCATCCTATGCAAAGGTTCGTGATATTGCCTGCCAGCTGGTCTCTGCCTTGTATTATTTGCATTCCCATCGGATTCTCCACCGTGACATGAAACCACAGAACATTCTGCTGGGCAAAGGAGGGGTGGTGAAGCTGTGTGATTTTGGGTGAGTATATTTGGTGCTGAAAGGACAGCCTTTGTGTTGAAGGAGAACTTTGTGGTGTTGAAAGCTGTGACATTCAATCCGTTAAGAAAAGCTCTGACGAGGCCAACAGGCCAAAACGTAAGCTTGAATAAAAATAGTGATGGCTATTAGCAAGAACAGTGTGCGGGTGTCTCTTTTCTTTCAATTATTGCCATTGTTACCATGCACCTGCAACAGACAGCTCAGATGTGCGAGTGCATTTTTGAATTTTGATTCAATCAGTTATAGAAATCTCACTGATGAAGGCACACACTTTATTATATGTATGAGTAGAGGAAACTAGAGGAAACTCAAGTGGAGAATGATGCCTAATTATACCCTATAGTGAGTCTGTCTGTCTGCCTTTAACTGTACCTGTGTGTGTCCTATCCTCCAGATTTGCAAGAGCAATGAGTGTGTCCACCCTGGTCCTGACCTCCATCAAGGGGACGCCCCTCTACATGTCCCCAGAACTGGTAGAGGAGAAGCCCTACGACCACACAGCCGACCTCTGGTCTCTGGGCTGCATCCTCTATGAGCTCCACACGGGGGTGCCACCCTTCTACACTAACTCCATCTTTCAGCTGGTCCAGCTCATAGTCAGAGACCCGGTCAAGTGGCCGGACACCATGAGCCAGACCTGCATGGTACTACAGAGTCCCTGTTAACTCTGAATTAATCCAGTGTTTTACCTTGAAATGCAAACTGAATCATGCTACATTTCACAGTGAAACTAATAGTGAAACATTTAGTTTGTGTAATTAAATTTGGAATTGAAACTAGTGATTTTAAGCTCATGTATATTAATTAAGATAGCATTTAGAGTCCCATCACCACATGGCTTGTCTATAATCTTTCCATGCCAGACTTTCCTGAAAGGTTTGTTGACCAAAGACCCACAGAAGAGGTTGTCGTGGCCACACCTCCTAAAACACCCATTTGTTGCTGATGGAGTTCTAGGTAAGACCCTTTTTTATTCTAACTTCTATTTTTTATGATAGACCTCTTTAAATAACAGGCTTCTATAGTAGACATAGAGACCTCGTTTATTCCTTGTGTTGTTGTTGTCTGTAGTTCTCTCAGACCCCGTTGTGTCCAGCCCGCTGACAGTGCCCCCCAGCCCAGACCTGCAGGTGCTAAAACTCCAGCAGGCAGTGCAGAAAGCAGCGCCACATGGTGGAGAGGGGAGATTACTGCGCAAGGCCAGGGAACAGAGGGACAAGAGAAACAGACAGGTAGGTAGACTGGGCAAGGGCCATCACTAGCTTTAAGCACCAGCTGTCAGAGCAGCTCACAGATCTATGCACCTGTACATAGCCCATCTGTAAATAGCCCATCCAACTACCTCATCCCCATACTGTATTTATTAATGTATTTATCTTGCTCCTTTGCACCCCAGTATCTCTATTTGCACATTCATCTTCTGTACATCTATCACTCCAGTTTTTAATTGGTATATTGTAATTACTTTGCAACATGGCCTATTTTTTGCCTTACCTCCCTTATCTTACCTCATTTGCACACACTGTATATAGACTTTTTCTACTGTATTATTGACTGTATGTTTGTTTATTCCATGTGTAACTCTGTGTTGTTGTATGTGTCGAACTGCTTAGCTTTATCTTGGCCAGGTCGCAGTTGTAAATGAGAACTTGTTCTCAACTAGCCTACCTAGTTAAATAAAGGTGAAATTAAAAAGTGAAATTAAAAATGACTTGTCCCTTCCCCGGAACAAGTATAAAAAAAAATTTTAATAAATAAATAAATAAAAATAGCAGGCAAGCAGACTAAAGATTTAAGTAGACCGAATGGACAAGTTAAAAAAATCACACAAAAATCACAATATCTTACACAATATATTACTCCGATCATAAATTGGATCAGAGTGTCATCCGGATGCAATGTTTTGCGCACTATTCTCCCAATTTCAGCAGAGCGCATCGGAGTAGAATTGTTTTGCAATGACAGGAAGGAACGAGCAGTCTTTTTCAATCACCAAGGGCCGGTTGCACCAGTTGGTCGTAAGCCCTTCTATGAGTTACAAATGGGGCAAATTCAACGACTAGTGGGGAGCAGGCGTATGGTGTTAAATTGGGACTATATCATGATAGGCAAAGAAAATATTAGCAATCTATATATTTTTTTACGTGTCTCGGGTTCATATTGCAAACACTCTGCAGGCTTTTGGAGTTGCATATGCGTGAGGTTATTTAAGGTTACATTAGCAAGCTAAATGTTTCTTATCAGTGATAGATGAGACAACAAATAGATGAGCTATCACCTCCCCTTATTTGCCCAGCTAGAGATCAATTAACCAAATACACAGACCGATTCAGTTAGACTAATCAATCAATGTGGTTTTGTTTATCAGACAAGTCATGGGTTTTTGATTGGGAGAAGGCGAGTGAAGAGAAAAATAATCCACTTATTGAGATGAGCAAACTAGACTAAAGATGATCATAAGCACTCGCCTCAATTAAGCTAACATTTTCCTGACCTAATTGCAACCAAATATCCAATATCTGGGGATTCAGTGAAAAACTAAAGTCTGACATTGATTGATTTGTCAAGACATGTCCCCAGACCCCACACTTGTCTCAAAGCAGCACGATGGCACTGTCCCAATCAAAACAGTGCTGAAATTCTAATCTTTTCCACTATTGCTTTAATTTATTAACAGTTGGTGGCTTTGGGAGTGTCCGAATATTTTATCCGTACAAGGTTATAGAAAAACATATCTTAGTTACCTTGCTTTGAAGTAGCCTACCTTAGCCATTTGTTCCCTGATTAATTGAATGAGGGAATTATTTTATAAAGACATAAAGTACTAGTTTTAATTGTGGTGTTGCAATATTTTATAGGCTACTTAAGGCGTCAGAATGCTTCAGTCCTAACCGAACGAGTGTGCTTGTTCCTTTGCTTGAAAAACTAGAAAAGAACGGCAAT
Organism: Salvelinus fontinalis; assembly: GCF_029448725.1. NCBI lineage: Eukaryota > Metazoa > Chordata > Actinopteri > Salmoniformes > Salmonidae > Salvelinus > Salvelinus fontinalis. The sequence goes on from NC_074677.1 coordinate 43,280,625, forward strand.
AGTACTGTTTGTCCGTTTTGAGACGAAGTAGCCAGTATGCACTTCCTCAAAAGAGTCCGAATGAATTTAAGATAACTAAAGAAATCTGTCATTAAAATGTCAACATTTTTGCCAAAGAGATCTTAGTTGTGCAATTTTACATCTAACAGATGTTTGATGCAGTATTTTTTCTATGAAACAAAATGTGCATGAAAACAAGTCGTCTCTCATTTTACGACAACACTTTATTGAAGAATCCCTACTGTTGACCAATCACTGACGAAGGGGCGTAGACTTTTTGTGTGCCCGATAAGCCAAGAAAACCCTCAAGTCCAAAACAAACAAAAATGTCACAAAATGTCATCAGAATAAATTCACGAACTCCACTGAACTGGGAAGCGTGTGGACGCCTTTAGGGTGGCCAACCATCCACCAAGGGAGCCTTGTTATATTTTGATAGGCAGAATGTAGGCAAAAAAAAAATCTGATTTTCTATGGTAATAATGATAACGCATTTTATTTTGTAAAGTGGTTCCTTGCATCATACAATGATGTAAAAATGGTGTTACAGAAATCTGTCCTACTTGTCTGAAGGTTAATGTCAAACACTGTGCGCACAAAGTGACAGACAGAGCTGTTGAATCAACACACCGTATCAGGCCAGAAATGTTGTAAAAGTAAAGTATCATGTGTATCATAATTGTGTGTGTCGTAATCATGAACGTACGTAGAAATGGAAAGGAAGGACAAGCTGTTCTATTCACTGTAACTTTCACACTCATGTACACTCTATGCTCAGGTGGGAAACGGAAAGACTGAATCATCTAGTCAGGCACCTTCAAGGACAGCCCCTGCAGTGAAGCCCCTGTCCAAAGACAGCCTGGTGGCTCCCTCAGATGGTTTGGATCAAGATCTGTCACAATTAACCGCCAATCTGAGCCTTACCCCAAAACAGTCTGCCATCGAGATTTCCACTAACAGGTACAATGTGGTGAGCCTTTAAAACTCCAGACAGTCTACTCCCCACAGACAGGTGTGTTCTATGAAAATGATCAATGGAAAGCACTCACACATCTGAGGGTTGCTTCTCCAGGTGCATCGTAGATGTTCAAAGCTTTGACAAAGGCTGTCAACCTGAAACGTTACTAATTTATAAAAGTCGTTTATGTAAATGTAAAGGGGTTTCCCCCATGTCCCCAGCAGGGGTCAGATCAGCCGGGACTACGAACAGGAGTTCCCCTCCGTGGAGGTTGGGCCCCGACAGGCCCTGAGGCGACCTGAGACTCCGGAGCGGGGTCAGGCCAGGACCAGCCTGGGTGCCGTGAGGCTCCACAGCCAGGTTCGTGTCACTACTGCTGGAGAGAAGTGCTCTTTGAGTGACAAAGACACAGTCTAGGATAGGGTTTTGGGTTTCATGAGTTTTTCTTAAGCTTATCATGTTTTGCAATTCATTGTCGGTTCTTTACTACTTTTGGTTAGGATGTTGACAGTGATGAGGAGTGGGAGAGGTTGATCCAGCAGACCTCCGTTTCCAGCGGCCAAACCATTCAAATCATACCTCGATTGAAAGAGAAGTTGCTGACATCCAAAACCCTGGTAACTACTACTTACAGGCAACTACAGTAGAATCAAGTTAGTTGAATTCCAGTTGGATGGGAAAAAACGTATTTGGTGGGATTTGAATTCAATGCCACCGTAAAGTGTGGGATGTCTTCTATGCTGGTGACAAATCCAATTTCCCCTCTGAGGATCAATAACGTTTATTCAAATGTTTTCTTTGACATAAACCCTGTGGTTCTGTGTTCTTGGTCAGCTATTGGATGGTATCCTGGAGGGGGCATGTCAGATCCGTCAGCCACTGAAGGTCCTGTCCAACCTGATCTTGACCTCTGACTCCGAGGACTCCCATCGACTTAGACAGGAAGTTGGACTACCTCATTTCCTGTTCAACCTAGTCCAGGATATTGTGGAGAATCCAGTGGTCGTTAAGGTTAATTTGGTGACATTAACCAAAATTATTATTATACCTTTATTTCAACAAGGAACACAGACTGAGACCACGGTCTCTTTTACAGCTGGGCCCTGCATATACATGTTATATTTTCATAGATCAGGACTTGGTCTTCAATAATCCAATTAGATTGTGAGAACTATTTAATGGCTGTTTTATTCAAGTAAATATGTGCAGTAAGGACTGCAATGTTAATTTCGGGGTGGATTTCCCCTCAACTGCTAACTCGCTTTTTTCTGTCTCATCATGTTAATAATCTCCCATCAGCAACCATGGAGTGTGACAGTACTGGGGGAAGTGATTGTTCTACTCTTGAACTATTGGGAGAAGCACCGTGACTGGCAACAAGCAGAGAACAAGTTTGTTTCTTTATTTCTTCTCCCCTCTTAGTGGTTTAAAATGGTTGTATTTAGTACATTTACATAGTTAAGAGGTCATACGACATAATGTTTAACAATATTTCAATGTCATACGAGACAAAACCTTTTCTCACTGTAGACTGGAAGATTACGCCGTGCCCTTTTTCAAGATTCTGCTTCGGCCTGACCCTAACCCATTGGCAGTAAGTATGAAACCACTCAAAGAAATGCAGTAGGCTAGTGGTGTTGAATTGGCTCTGGACAGACTCCTTTCCTCCATCTCTCATCTAGCCTCTGGCTGCAGCCATTCTGGCCATATTCAGCCAGTGTGGAGTCTCTGTGGTTGTTAGCATGGACAAGATCACTGCTCAGCTCAACAAGCTTCTCTCAGACTCCGACGAGGTAGGCTATGAGTGTCTATTAAATTGCATAGCTAACGTACTAATATAAGTGTATGATTGAATGGTGTTATCTTTGTGTGTAAATATTTATACAAATTATTTGAATGACAGCTTTACTTCTTGAAATAGTTTTGCAATGAAAAAAATATATATGATTTGTTGTGTCTGACTAGACTGTTCCCTGAAATGTTCCCTCTCCCAGCCACGCGTCCCGTTACCATCAGGCTGGGGGTTCTGTGATGGCTTCTTGTCATTGGTTCTCCACACCCTAACTGAGGTTAATTGTGCCTGCATACAGATTTGTCAATAACGAAAATATTTTGATCCATTTAAAAAAATAAAATCTCCTTTTATTCTCTGAACAGCATGAAAGCCCTCCACACTCTGCTTCTTTGGATCCAAGCGTTCTGCGCCTCCTGTGGGTGAAAGTTGGTACTTCACTTGAGAAAACATCAGCCAGAACAAAGTTCTGCTCCTCAAACGGTATAAACTACACTACCTGATGATGTTGGTCTCTCACCAACATTGAACACAATGAAGAAGGCTAAAACCCGAAACGTCTGTCTAATCTGTTTCCCTGCCTCCTTAAAAAAAGACATTAAAAAACAAACAATTATTTTCTGGAATTCTGTCTTATTATTATTCTTACCCTTACAAGTTTTGGGTTGAGCTCTCACCAATCTAATATAAATTATTTCCATCTCCTCTCCCATCAGGACTGTATGTGTTCCTGTCCCTCGCCCTTTTTGTCCTTACCAGGGACCCGTACTGCTGTGTTCCCTTGTTCTCAGACAGCGACACAAACTGCATACTCACCCTGGGCCACCTGCTCACCACTGATTGGTTAGTGACCTCTCCATCTCTCTCCCCCTCTCTCTCTCTGTTTAGCTGTCTTCTTGCATAACACATCTTCTTATTCACTTGTGATTGTCCTAATAATACTTATAGCATATCAACAGTCAATCAATTACCATACTGTTACGGTGGTGATATGTGGAGAGTGCCTCTTTTCCAGGCCATCTGACGAGACTCACGGCCAGCTTTGGGGTGGTGACTCCAGTGGGAACAGCCTATCAGTGTTGAGCTGCCACCTGCTGTGTTTCCCCTTTGCCCTGGACCTGTCCTCAGAGACCATGGACAGACTACTCCAGCTGTACCACAGCGCTGGCATTGTCACTGGCCTGCTGCAGGTCAGGCTCTCCCCTTACAAGAACATTGTTACGCCTTTGGATGTATGAGTATATATTGACAATGCGCAGAAACCCCACTCTTAATTGATCTCCCTCTGTTGATAGGTCTGTCTGACATACCGAGTGACTGAAAACCTTACAGTTTTTCTGATGCAATTTAAGATGACGCTTGCTCTAGTCACACATCAGGTTCATCCCACAACTGCTACTCCACCACACTGCTGTCTTGGCACCATTGGGAGAACATTGTGTTGTTCAACGTCTGGTGTCTTTGACGGTTGAACTGGATTGTGTGTGTTTGTTTTTTTCTGTTCTGGATCAGGTTATCCAGTCCGTTCCTCCGTCTCTCCTGGAACTGCCTCTCTCTCTGCTGTGTCGCCTGCTGCTGTGTGACCCCGGCCGCTCTGTCCCCTGCTTCACAGCAGCCGCCAGGGCCCAAGGCTTCTTCTCTCCACCCAGCAGTGACCCCAAGGAGGATAGAAGAGACCAGGCACCAGCCTCCAGGGTCACGGACCAGGCTGGGCACCCAGTGTCTGTATCTAGGACTGCCAGCTCCCTTCTCTCTGACCTGCTAAAGCCTGATAGTGAAGCCCTATGGGGGTCGGCCGTGGAGCTCTTCACCCTACTATCCCAGGCTGCCCGCTGTTCCCCTAGGTCCCGACCCTCCACCCCTCATCTCCACCTGGAGCCTGCTCCCCTGCACCAGGCCCTGGCTCACCCAGACGACAGGGTCAGAGCTGCTGCCTGTAGCCTGCTAGGTAACCTGGACCCGTTTACACCTCATACTCCTCCCTCCACCAGTGACCCACAATGGACCCGGCTGCAACCCGCCATCCTCAGAGACATAATTGGCTGTCTCCACGACCCCTCCGCGTCCGTACGGAGGATGGCCTGCAAGGCCGTGGGCAATTGGCTGGGGCTCATCGGAAAGGCAGAGTTTAGAACGCGGAGAGCCAATGGGAGAGAGAACAGTAGTGCCCCTATTACAGCCCGGGAAAGGAAGAAGGGCAAGCCAGACAAGACTGTGTCCTCCCAGTTCCTGGTAGGAGACGGAGGAGACTCATCCACAACACTCAAACAGCAAGTAGCAGACCAGGAGGATGGAAGTGGATGGGTGGAGGAAGCCAATTGGGCAACAACTGAGCTACTCTCCCTCATGGCGGACCCTGATGCCCTGACGCGCCGCCACTGCTGCGCTGCCCTGGGCAACATGGCTGCTGTGGAAGGGGGTGTGGCCTCACTGCTGGAGGGAGACGTGCCCCTTCTCCTCCTACAGGCCGCCTGTACCGACTCCCAGCATGCAGTCCAACGAGCGGCTGTCGCTACCCTGAGCTTATACAGCCAACAGGACGCACTACGACAGGTAACAGAGGGTGATATTCCCAAAGGGTAGACATTGAAATAAATATAAGCACCATAGAATAGTTTAATCACAGTGGATCAAACTTCAAAAAAATGTTTTAAGAAAAATGGCTTCATATCCTCCATGAGCTGGTGAATGTCTATCTAGCACACATTAAAAATATATATATATATAATAACTGTGGCTTGTTATCTCATTTAGAATGCAATTAATACTACTCTTTGAAGTGTTTACATGGTTATTGGATTTTCTACATTTCTAAAACCTTTTTCCGTGTGTTGAGGCCAGGCTGTTGTGGAATGTTATCCCCTCCGAAGCCCTTGCTTCCACAAAAAGTTTTTATTTAGTCTTTCTATTATATCATTTATTGAGTTTCTTAAATGTTGCCATATCTCATGTCATGATCAAACACCAAAACGTTCTTTACTCACCGTTGCCTTTAGTCATTTAACTCTGGATGCAACACTGCACATTCACTCTCTTATCACTCGCGTGCTTACACAGATACACACTCACACTCTCTCACGCAAACATACTCTCACACACACACACATTCTCGCTCTCTCTAACACATACACAAACAGACAAACTCTGTCTCTACTAAGACCATATTCCAACCTCTTTCATCTGTGCCTTAAGGCTCTGCTGTCCCTCGATGCACGTGAGAAACTTCGTCAGGCTTCGCAGCATGTCGCACCTCCACAGTGTGACTACAGTCAGATCATCAAGCTGCTATGAAGGCCAACGCAGCGAGTGAGAGAAATAGTGTGTGTCTATTTGGTAAGATCAGACTTGTGGATCAGCCCGTCTGCCTTTGCCTTAATACTGGGATTCAATGTATAAGCTGGATGCCGGCTGTTATATCCCCTACCCATAACTCATCTGTGCAGCGCGGTGGTTGATAAAATTATTGCCATCAATATTTTATGTCTTTGTTTTAGAAGATAAAAGTACATTTCATTACATTGAGGGATTTGTCATTTGGGATAACTTGTTACCATGTTTTATTCTCTTGAATTGAAAGGCGCATAATTGGTTTGTTTAGTTTGGGCAATATGGTCTGGACTCGTACGGTGTAAGTCAAGTTTTTTGAGTGTAATGTAATTTGTAAGGCTTTGAATTTGAATAAAGTATGTAGTGTAAGCCTATCATAAATGTATAGATTTTGTTTTAACTATGTAAAAAGGTAGTTTTCAAGTAATTCTTGACGAAGACTTTCGATTTGTTATGCACTGGTATTAATGAACCCTCGTGTGCCATTCTAATGACAAGGGCTCTATTTGTGATAGTTTGTTTTACCTGCTTTTGAGCCAATCTTAATAATTAGATGAAAATGACACTATCATTGCATTCATTCAAATCATAATTTAACAAAGTATAATAACTCAATTGTAAAACGAACAAAAAAATACAGGTGGCCAAGTGAGCAAGTTTTCCGAACAAATAATATTCTAAAAATCTGTTTATTTTGATTGTATTATTAAGATGTTGTCAACTTTTAAATTAGCCCTTTTTATGAGACGGAATATCATTCAGGTATGAATATAAAGGGGTTTAGAACATTGGCATTGCACATGTTGATTGTACAACTTTCTTGCTAAAGTGCAGTTTGCGGCAATTCACAGGAAGAGAGAGATCATGTTGCAGATTTCCTTGTGGCACAAATATGTTTTGTATGATCCAATTGGATTTTAGATGGGCATAAGGTCTCTTGTGAAAATGTCTCAAATTAGTATTTGTCAAAGTAAATGTTTCCGCCCCCCAGAGTACATAAATCAATATATTTGAGTGTGATGCGTCCCCCTTAAAACATCAATTTTGATGAGATAAAATATATGTAAAATACTGTTGAACATTATATGCTTGATAACATTTGGTCCTAGACTGTGTGATATAATGTGACTGATAGAGTCGAAACACACCTTCAATGATAATTGCATATGTGTTGTTGAGAAGGCTAGTGCCTGATTTCGTGCTGAATAGGGCCTATATGACAGTTTAATATGTATGTAGTAAAAAAAAAAAATACATGTAAAATGACATGTTGGGATTTTTCGCATGTCATTTTTTCGATATGTAGGTCTACACCACTTAAAACGTGTCTTCTTTTCACAGAAAATGACATGCTCGGGAGTGAATACTGGGTCCATCTCACGTGGAATGACTGGTTGCACTTGTTTGAAAAATGTATACATGTATATGCTACAGGTATGTATGTCAAAGAAAATCGTGTCGTGTATAAAAAATTGCTTGCCCTCCATAACAAAAATATAGACAAGTGTTTTTGGCCTTACCCTCCGAGGAGCAGATTGATAAAGCAATAAAACGTTAAATATATTTGAAATCAAGCCAGATTCTGTACAACAGTCCATATAATCCACGCTGTGTAAAAGACAACATAGCCTAAGCATCCCCCCAAAATACTTTTAATGCCTCATTTCGAAACAGTTCCAAGAAGTATCCTAATCTATCCGTTATTTCATTTATGTGGGCTTAATCTCCCCTGGCTTTTCACCAGAAATTACCCATGCGTAACGGAGATGAGCTCAAAACAAGAATAAACTGTTAGGCTACTGTGTAGACACAAATCACTTTATTTGAATAAAACGAGTGACATGTAACACAAAGGAAATATATTGAGAGGAAACATTGGAATTATTTCAAAATGACTAAATGGTTGGTTATTTTATCTGGTGTAACTTATTGGTCGTAATCGTGTTGCTGAAATGCGTGAGGCTTAATATTGAATGTAATAGAATCTCAATATCACAAAATAACATTAATACACATTGCATTAAAAGCTGTATTTCAGAAACATGATTGTATATCGCCAAGATAACAGACCATATTTGAAAAAGATGCAGTGTCCTACTCATTCATCCAAAAGATTGATAACAAATAATTACATTATATTAAGATCTTAACTATTCGTTAAGACATTTAAGAGTTATTGCATTTCAACTTAAATTAATTCAAAAAGCAACAGCAATTCAATTGGATTAATTCCTATTAAAGATCCAATTAGGTTTTCAAATTTAAAGATGATATATTGTTACATTTGCTTAAATCAGATTGACCATTTTTAGAAAAATGTAGAGTTGTACCTAATTATAAAATAAAGGTTTATACTAAATTAATTGACACTGCATCCTCGTAGACAAAAGCGGGAAAGAACATGAGAAGCTATCACAAACATTCTAGTGAAAAATAGTTTTTTTGTTCTTTTTAGAAAAAAGCAAAGGCTGACTACCTACCTACCATCTCTCCTTTCAAGACACAATTGAAAAAGTCTTTATAAATTAGACGAGCATACCCGCCATATAAAATCACAAACCCTGATTTGCTTTTACAGCAAGTAAAGAGACAGAGGGTCCCACATTGATTTCTGAAATCCTATTTACCATCTAATCCAGTGAAGAGAAACGACTAGGAAAGAGCTAGAGACAAGTGAATTTGCTGAGAGAGAGCATGGAATGTGAGGCTGCTATGGAATCAGTGCACAGTAGCTATATAGCATCATATACACAGACAGAACTCGTTAATTTTAGTAGCCATGAAAGTCTTTGCCATGCAAAAAAATCTTCAGTCAAGAATTACCAACTTACATACTTCTAGAACTTTGGGCATGATTGCATAACCTGAGCTATAAAACTGATTGTATCATATTGCAATTAGCATTTAAGGGGACAACACTTTCAACAAAATCTTAAGTCTTCCCTAAAGGCTGTTTTTGCATTCATATTTATATTACTTTGCTGTCAATTATTGGAATAATAATTTGGGAAAATATACAAATAGTGCAAAGCTCCCACAAATAAACAAAGATTGTCTTTTGATAAAAAGCTAATGAGTATATTGAACCAGTAGCTAAGTTATTGACATCAAGACCAGTGTAAGGCCTTAGTTGAATCACATTAGTCTAACCAGTATATAAAAACACCACTGGTGAAAATCAAAGCCATCTCCATTCAACAGGAAACCCATTCAGAAATTGATTGTCAGCTGAGACATTACAGCATCACAGTGCAGGCTTGCTTGGTTAGTGCCGATTGCCGAAACAGTGGAAGTATAAAGTAGTTGTTTGACTCTTAAAAAAAAAAAAAATCAAAACATGCAATTGAACCCCTTTGTCGCCCCCCCTCCCCCTGACCCTCCCAAAGAAAAATAAAAAATGTAATATTCAATTTCAAAACATTGAAAAACGAACATTTCCCTGTCATTTTTTTCTTCAAATCTACTTGCAGAAAGTCTTCGTCATCTTATCTTCATCATCAGGCGTCGGTGTCCGGTTGCTTGAGCCGCTGACTGCGGGCCTTGTACACTTCGATCAGTAGGTCTTTAACATACTGGATCTCCCTCTCCACTGACTCTGCTTTGTCCCGAAGTTCCCGGTTATGCCCCTCCAGACCGTGCAACTGCTCCTCAAGGCAGTCCAGCTCTGCCCTTTTACGTTGGCGATACCTGGTAGGGTGGGGTCAAACGGGAGAAGATAGGATTAATCAGAGTGAAATCAAAGTAAAAGTCAAATGCCAGTGGCAATGTTCTATTTAGTTCTGTTATCAACAAAATTTGTATAACCACAAACATGTCGATTCAGAGTTGAGATAAGCACACACAACTCAGACTTTCGCTAAAATCATTTATTAATGTCAATGGGAGACTTGTGTAGAAATTGTGCACAGATCTCAAGTTTGAATACCACCTTAAGTTTTCAGCACTTGGTTGAATCATCATACCTATGAGCGGCAGTCTTGTTTTGGTCTCTCTTCTTCTGCTTGCGCTCTGGCGGATGGTGGACCTCCCCTGGCATTGTTTCGTCCAGCTCAGGCTTTGCGAGGGGACAGGGGTCCTCCTTCAACCCCAACACCACCTGCCTGTCAAGAGCCTCCCTATCCATTGCCAGACACTCAGAGCCCTGCTGGTCCTCTAGGAACCCACCACAGTGGAAGTCATGATGTTGACGGCCCATCTCTAAACCCTCTGCCTTGACCTGCTCGCTGACCGTCCCTTGCAAGCCGTGGTGGTAGGAGGCCTCTGATTGGGACGCTGCCTGAAGATAACAACCCTCACTAGTCTCTGACTTCCAAGGAATAGTGGACATCTTGGAACACAACTCACCAACTACGCCAACTTTGACATTACTACTCAACAATTCTATCTCACTGCTACTAGCACATCCTCCACCACCACAACTGACATTCACTTCCCTCATGCCATACATCAACAGCTCCTCTTTCTTGTGTGGGATATCCAATGGCCCGCCAAAGCCACCATACCCACTGCCAACAGCTATGACCTCTTCCGCGAACTGACAATTTTTCTCTTCCTTGGGTAAAAAGGGGCATCTTCGAATCTCAACTCCACTGCCTAGACAGTAACCTTTCCCGACTACCCGCTCGTCCTCTACACAGCTGTAACTGCCACTTAGAGTCACCGACGGGTTACTTCCTTTGGAACTCCATATGCTATTCTCGTAGACCTCGCCCACCCTCACCCCATCTGAAACTCTTTTGCGACTACACCCATTGGGGCGATTGCTACAACTGTAAGGGGCGTGTCTAGGCAATTTTGATCGCCCAATAGGCCCACCTCCGCAAAAGCTCAGCAGGTCTAGTTCCCCAGTTGCCAGGGTAACAAGTAGAGGGCTGTGTTCCGATTGGTTGGAGGTGGAGTATGATGACGCATGAAAGGGCAACTGGTAGTATGACTGGTGGGGACCCACTGGCGGTGGACCCTTGTCGCATTTTCCCAGTTTCGGTCCTTTCTCCGGCAGCGGTTCAGACAGGAAGTAGTCCTCCAGTTGAGCGAGTTCCTCTTGCAGCAGAGAAGTCATGACCTCCAAGTCAGAGGGCACCTGGATGTCATGCTGGAGGGGTGAGGGAGGAAGGGAGGAATTGGGGGAGGGAGAGGGGTGAGGGTTTGGGAGGTACGAGGAGAAATCCACTTCTTCCGTCATCCAGTCCGTGAGACCATCACCTATTGAGAGAAGAAAAATACAAAATTGTCATAAATGCAAGCAACATCATCGTTAATTGATTGTAATTAATTAAAACTACATAGCAATGGTAATGAAATCTTAAACGGCGATAATGGAAAAACAAATAACGTGTTTGTATTTTAAAGCCTGAACATTAAAATGAGTGAAAACAACTTAAATCGTTTGGTAAAAAGTAGCTACATTTTAACAGGAAAAAACTTCAGACGTGAACTAGTTTATTACTCACTGTTCGAAGGAGAACGAATGTGCTGCAGTGCGGTGCCCACCTGAAATGTGGAAAAATAAAAAAGCGTACTCTGCAACTCACCAATTAAGTGCTGGCTCTCCTCTGGCACCTCCCCCCTGCACTCCTGTGATTGGCTGAGGTTAGCCTGTGGGTGAGAGAGGGTGAGGGGGTCTGCCGGGCAGACGCGAAGAGTCTTCCAGAGAGGAGCTGCTGACGTTGCCATCATTTTGTCTATTGGTCTTTTGATTCAATCCGATTAGTCCGATCGTACGATATGAGTCGGTGGGGTCTGAGAGTTGAGCCACAGTGAGCAGGGCTGGGTGAGCATAATGACACCTATAGGAGATAAAGAATTGAGTAAGGAGGTGTTTTAAAGCGAGTGATTAAAAACTATACACTGACACTTTTTTGGGTTGCTGATCATCATCACAAAAACAGTGGCGGAGACATTTCTTAAAACAGTGTGGGTCACTCATCAGACAAAAAGAATAGATGTCCCACTTAACAAAGGAACAAGAAGAAAACATGTTGGGTTGAACCCATTCAGTCTCTAGGTGGCTAGGTAGATAATGACCTCAACAGGTTTGCAAGCCCAACACTTACAACAGTACGTTTTTAAAAATGGTGCTTTTGAATAGCAGGCAATCGCAATAAATAGAAATATAACCTAATGTTGCACTATTACCATGCTATCATATTGTTATTAGTGCAAGTAACACATGTCCTCAAGGTCCCACTCCCAACTGAGGTTCTTGGGTTTTTGAACGTACCTATCTGACCTTACAAAATCTTAAAGGTTCAGATCATAAAGGTGCGATAACAGCCCAAGCCAACCCCACAATAGAGACAGCAACATTCACACATTATGTTCACTTACATACAGTAAAAAAAAAAAAAAAAACTATAATCGTCAGAAATAAAAGATCTCTCAAACGTCAGAATAACTTCACAGGAACTGAGAGTCCGTGGGTGTGCTGTCACACCGACCACACCACAAATGTTATGTTGATGCACTCGATGCATTCAAAACACGTGGGCTTAAGCAAATGACATAATGCACACCTGTTTATGTTCTAGGATAACCCACTCATCTGGAGCAACCGTTACTTCCTCAATAGGGTTGACTATCTAATTGGCCTACTCTAAACAATCAGCCTACACATGCACCATTTAAGACGTCATTAATAATAGAGAAACACCTTCGCCTAATGGTTGTCTAACTATGACAACAGCTTCATTAATGGATACTCAGACAAAGTGAATAGAAGAACTGAAAAAACCTATTCCCACACATGACAACACCTTTTGCCAAGACAGACTAAAATATACTGAGCCAATAAAGTTTACAGTAATGGCCATACTGTACATTTATCACAAATAGTGTGTTCAACATTTTTTTTTACAGTAATAACATAACATACTGTTGTTATTTGCCTTTTGCTGCCATTGTCATTATCATTTATGGGCTTTCTATTTCTATTGTTGGGTTGTGATTACTGTTGTTGACAAAGTTTTCAGCAGTCATCCCAACGCTGTAGCTGTTATAAGCACCTGTAGATTACATTACTGAGTTAAATGTATCTCAAACAGATACAATGTAACATGCACAACAGTTCAAGTGAGTGGGCTGGCAACAAAGTTTCGAACGCTTCAGAAAAGATACAATGTAACAAGTTTCACTTACTCCATTCTTGCTGAAAATTCTTGTGAGTTTGGAGTGCGTTGCAAGAGCAAAGCACGGCGTCTGTCGGGGGTCCGAGTTCTTCTCAAATTTAACAAGCCATGTCTCCCTTGGAAAATCCGGGACAGAAGTGAAGTCTTGTTGTTGCTTCTTTGTTGTGGTGAACTTGATGACTGAGAGACGATTTATTGAGTGAGAGCATCAGTTCATTCACACCTAGCAACCGGCTGCGTCACGATGGGCAGGCAAACCATGCTGTAGATTCCTCCGCCCTCTCTCCAACCCTCTTGTTTTCAAGACATCCACGCACGTTCCAGTGTGAGACTTGAAGAATATCTATTCAATATATTTGCTATTGGTGGAGATGTCTTTACAATTAAATTGAAAATCGATGTTTAGGTGGGAGGAGGAGGAGGTAGACTATAGCGGGTTCCCTATCAGAGCAGGTGCACAGGAAATGTAAACATGCCTGATGCCAAAAATGTGACTTATTCGTGATGCCACGGGGCGTAAACACACTTATGCGCCTCATTGTTTACATGGGGACTATTTCATTTCATGCTGCGAGGAAGGACACCATATGCTATACAGGGGATGCTTGGTTGCTATTGCAACTCAGTTGCATCAGCGCTTCAGGCAGAGCGCAGATTCGCTGGATGCACCGAACCTGTCGCTCCGCTATTGGCTGTGGAAGGATAGATCTGTTGCCCGATTGGCTACCGGGTGCTATGGATTCATCCCGGTGGTTTTTCAGTTTACCGCTCTCTGTGCACATGTTCCACGTAAACAACATCCCGAGTGTAAACGGAGGAAGAAGGAACGTTTCCAAAGAGGCGGCTGCGGCACATCATCTATGTTCTCAAAAGGGTTAGCATGTTGTATTGGGATTCCACTATAGGCTACATTGTAACCCAAGCATTACTCATGGAAAGTGGATTATACCTGGTTTGTAACATTGTCATAAAGATGTGCTACAAAGAACGTGTGAGAAATGTCTTAAATTGCATGTAGGCTATGGGAAATTATTAATGCGGCCCAAAATCCATGTTAAAAAATATAACACTTAAAAGCAGGAGCTTAAGTTTACACCGATTAAACACCTATTAAGCTTGTATTCAATTTCAATTGTCTTATCTGGGCTATAGAAAACTGTTTTGGTGGTGAAGTAAATGAACAACAGACGAAGAAAAAACAACCATTCCAATCACCCCATCCCTTGTTCGTGCGTAGCCTAATATTGTATCATATGTAGACCAATTTACACTCTAGACCCACAGGGTGATGTGGAAACTGTAGCTACCTACTGTGATTAAACGATAGCAAGTGGAAACGACTCATTTAATCGCATCTTCAGCACATTTTATTTAGCCTGTAGGGGGTTGGCTTGAAGGAATTTTCCGCTTCACAACTCCTGCTCCCCTCTGCCTGTTGCTGCCTTGGCACACCTGACGCGCGCTCCTGTAACTGGATTATAGGTTGTGATGTAAACAAACCGCATTGGATAAGTGTTAGGCTAAATTCTTTGTTTTGGTAGTATCCTAATTCACTTTAAAATGGTATGCATCTCATGGGGGTTATGTTTAGGCATAGGTTTATGTCTGATACTTAGAAGCCTAAAGGCTTGCCCTGGGAGACACAGCTGGTCTAATCAAATTAATACACTGATACATTAAATCCAGCTAATGACGATTATGAAAAGAATAATGCCTTGTTTTTCGCCCCTTTCAGCAAATCCAAAAGCTGATTGAAGGAGCGGTGTCTTCCTGTTGCTATAGTAATAGCGAACACTGCCCCCTATTTTAGACGTGTTTTCTGGTTGCTGTTGCCATGGGATTTGCAGTGCTTGCTCTCTTTCCCTTCCTCTCTCCTCTTGTCTCGAGCTCGACCCATGTTTCCCCTCTACCAGCTCACACCTGCTGAGTTGCATCTCCCGAAAAAAGTTTTCATGTTTGCAGTATTCTTTTGCCACATTCATACACAGGACAAACTGTGTATGTCTGTGTACAATTTCTAAGGCGTTTGACTCCTTGTTTTTGGATGTCTAACTAAAAACATAAATATAACAACATATGGATAACATGGACCTCACCTTATGTCATCTATTCAGGGGACTTGTTTTAAGCATCGCCACATTATGTTGGGTCGCATAGCCTACCGGTATTGTTGTCTAGAGGTCATGTTTTCAGGGGATCATTTATTAACTTGTCATCTAAAAGCTTCCCGATAACCAGTAGACCTACCCAGAGAGGTAGAGTAGCCTAACTCAAAAGAGAGTATTTACTAAAGGTCAATGGGGGTTTCATCTGCACGGGAAACACCCTGTTTCATTGAGACAAGTAGCCTAATTACAGCCAAAGGATGGAGACAACCTCTCTACACCTGCCGTCTCAAATAACACTAAACCTTCGAGTATCATAGCACGTCCTTTGAAGTTGTAACACCGTACTAACGCACATGACGGTTCACCGTTGAGTTGTAGAAGAGCGACCTGATGCAATCTAGATACGCGCGATCGTAACGGAGACGAGAAGTGAGATATAATAATGCTTGTTAAAGTGAGTATGTCTCAAAGGAAAGCGCTGACTCCTCTCGCGGGCCGTGTTAATTGGTCCACGGAGAGCACTACTGTTTGCGCAGTGTGAGAGGTATCCAGTGTACCGCACATGGCCTTAATGCTGGATTTGTTCCCAAGTCTCCACTCCACTATACCTAGATTTCATTCCCTCTGTCAATATTTTTTCATCTCCAGTCTTCACAAGTGTATACAAGTGCAGCTTGTATTGAAGCTTTAAAAAGATTGAATATTGAATATTGAAGCTTTTAAAAAAGAAACGCAAGGAAGGCCTACTGAAAGTAGCCTAGTCTACAAGGTAAAAATCTGTGTATTTTCTTATTTGGCCTTCAATTTGAAAACACAACCACTATAGTTTGTTGAAGAATGTTGTTGCAAATCGATAGGCCTACCAATCAATCTATTCTCAATGTATAGTTTCTGTCAAGTAACTAAGCAACCGTATGCCTACATCGCACATGTCACCCATCCAAACCAGCTTCAGGTGAAATTAGAAAATGATAACCTAATTAATGTCTGCAACATTGCTCTCGACGCTATATGAAATAGTCAAAGCCAGATATAATGCCTTGTCTGCGAGTTATTTTATTTATTTGTGAGTCTAAAGTGAACATACAGCATATGAAGGAAGCAAGTCAGAAAGCTAGGAGCACAGCATGCCAAGTGCATGTATGGCACATTAGTACGGGTTTCATCACCATTTCATCACACACCAACCAACTCTCTCTGAATTCATTGTTGTCTACAACTTTTTACATCCCCTCCTTGAACATACGATCAAAACATTTGAAACTGAACGAATGAATGACTTGTGAAGGGTATGCATGCATTCCAATAGGGATTTGTGATATTAACATTAAGCTGTGTAGCTTGCATGTTTTTTTTCCATGTCTGCATTAATGAAAATATTAGTCACGATGAACCCAAACAAAATAGGTTTGAAATATGTAATTAAAGCTCAAATCTCCAAATTTGTTTCCATCATGCATGCTTGCGTAAAAATCCCCGTAAAGTAAGCTGGACTGGTGTAGCCTATATTAAAACCGTGGCACAGCCAGGGAGGTTGATCTGTTTAGTATTCCACAAGGAGACCGTGGTAAATGAGAACTATTTGATTTTGAGGACGAACATTTGTTTTTGTCCTCCTTTGGGATGGCAGGGTGTTAGGAATGCGAGAGCGCTTCTTGCATCCCAAATAAAAGGCACGGCCATAGAGCGAAAGGCAGGAACCCGAAACCACAGTGGAGCCGGTCTCAGTAAGGTGCAAAACTTCCAAACCTCGAGATCAGTTGCTCTTTCATCCTCACAACGTATACAATTGGTAAAGCAGAAATATAATGGCCATGACTTAATTATGTATCAAGTACACTAACGACAAACAATTTCACAGGAGGTAGGGGCCCTATGGGCCACAGGTCTATGGCATCTTATTTAACCTTCTGTCAGCTTGAGGCATGACTTAAATCTATTCAGTAAAGCAATGTTTCACATTCAAGTGCAATCTTGTCCCAGGTGTCCCCTCTGTCATCAACTGCGCTCGTGATTTGTCAGGTTGATCTTCACATTCTGAGGCGCGCGAGAGCCCTTGGACCCGCGCGTCTCTCACCTTTGAGCTCGGGCAGTAGATACTTATATGGGGTATAGGCCTATACATCTCATTCAAGGTGGGGAAATGACTCAAAGTAGAATTAGAAAATTGTCAATTGTCTTTTTTGTACATGATCTAGGCCTACATTTGCCCCCACCCCTCCCCCCATTAAAAAAAATTATATAAATAATAATAAATCAAATGTGTTGTAACTCAGGTGTAAAAATGTAGCCTAGCAGTAGCCTATAATTGTCGACATATAGGCTATTCCTCCATGATACATTTTCTGTTTCTTTGGTTCAGTCATAGGATTTAAATGATATTCAAATGTAAAGCATGCAAGTTAAAATAGTGTAAATAAAATCGACATGACACAGATAAATACAAATAAATATAACGTACATTCCATTAAACGTTGTGGTAGTCCTGAAAAGTGGTGGTAAATGTGGTGGTAGAAAGACAATGATTAAGTGTTTTGGAAAACTCACTTGGCAACGGTCTTCACTTTTAGTCAGTAATCTTATATGAAACTAGGCTACAGTAGATTGTAATACAGATAAATTGAATGATATTGGACATATGTTGCCCTCTTCTGGCCAAGGTGGGATTTGCACTTTAGGTTTCCTGTGGTTGTTTTAGACCATATGCCAGTGTTTCCCAACTCCAGTCTTCGAGTACCCCCAACAGCACACATTTTTGTTTTAGCTCCTTGACAAAAACACCTGATTCAACTTGTCAAGGGGGCTTGAAGAGTAGTTGACAAGTAGAATCAGATGTGCTTGTCCATGGCCACAACAAAAATATATAATTTTGGGGGTACTCGAGGATCAGAGTTGGGAAACACTGCACTATGCTATGAGAAATATTCACCCAGCATGGACATAGTAACTCATTAATTTTTCAGTTTGGCAGCACCTATGTATTTTTGTTATGCAGTACTATATTGTTCGAATGCCAAATTGTCTTAATTTCACCATATTTTCAGGATGTTTTTTAGCCCATCTTAACATTTCCCATTAATATTGATTGACACCATGCCATCCTATGAGACGCGGCGTTGCTTACTCAGAACCAGACCCTCCTATTAATGCGTCTCTACAGCTCAAGGAGGGACCATGTCAACGCGTGTGTGTGAAACCGGAGAGAGATCACTCACTGCTCATCTATATTTCACCCACACTGAACCTGGGTGTCACTCAACACCTGCTCTCCTTGGTAATGAGCGTAGACGGGCCTTTTAAAGATCCTGTTTATTATTCAATATGGCATCCTCGCAGGTCTCTGAAGCCTCACAGGTATTACTTCATGTTGGCATGTGGAATTCTCAATGTCAAACAAAGACCCACTATAGGTTCTCCACAGCTCTTATTGTTATTCACAGAGACAGAACCTGTTATGGTTGATAAGTGTTTTCAGGTAAGGTTAATATGGCTGTTGGAGTGTAGGTTTATAGTGTCACCTGTGCTGAACCGAGGGGACTGTATGTGTGCCATATACCTGTCTGACTCTATCACCATCAGAGGAGAGAGCGTTGGGGTGTTTTTCAGTTGCACCTCTGCTCCGTTTCTAGATCGCGAGGGAATGACAGGTTGACTGGGTTCTTCAGCGGTGCTAAATTCCATCTAATCTACCTCTCAAAATAAAGTGTTTGCCT
The DNA here is from genome assembly GCF_029448725.1 of Salvelinus fontinalis. Lineage (NCBI taxonomy): Eukaryota > Metazoa > Chordata > Actinopteri > Salmoniformes > Salmonidae > Salvelinus > Salvelinus fontinalis. Next base: position 43,299,647 of record NC_074677.1, read on the forward strand.
GTTAACCTGCACTAAGTGTGTGCCTTTGATGACTTACCCTGCGTGTGTCTGCTTCAGCCTTACTAGTCTTTGGGGATCTGTGTTCATACATGAATCATATGGAATGGCACACGCTAGTGTTCGTCTGTCAACAACACCTCCCCTTTAACTCTCAAATTCAAGCCAGATTTTCCCAAAACTCCCTCTCCTGAAATAATCTACATGAACCCAACAGTTAATACCTGGTTCTAACATGCGTCTGTTGTCCTGCTCTTGTCCACCTTCTGATTGTGCCCACATTTGTCGGCAGGTGTAGACAATCAAGACACATTGTGATCTGATTGTACAGATAGTCTTGAAGTGTAAACGAATCCTGACAACTAAAGCATATACGTTTGGCCAATGTCACAAAATATTAACTTGCAAATTGGTTGTAGTTATACAAGTGCCACGTTCAACCAGTTAGCAAGTGGGAAATTTCAGAGTTTCCTAGTTCCGACTAGCACGTGATGGTGCCATAATTATGGACAACGCAGTGACTTGCGGTCAGGATAGGGAGGGCAGGCACACAAATGAATGAAAAAACAACTGTAATTAAAAATAAATATAAATATTTTCATCTTAGTTTTTTCTGCATGATTAATTCAGTTTTCAGTCAGCGGCAGTCCTGTGGGTGAAAACTGCTTGTTGATGTAAGATCGAAGAAAAATGGCAAGAACCCTGCAAGCTGATAGGCAGGCCACAAACAGGCAAATAAGGGCGCAGTACAACAGTGGTGTGCAGAAACGGCATCTCGGGAACGCACAACTCGTCGGTCCTTGTCACAGATTGGCTATTGCAGCAGACGACCACATCGGGTTCCACTCCTATCAGCTAAAAGCACAAATAAACAGGCTCCAGTGGGCACACTGGACAATTGAGGAGTGGAAAACATTGCCTGGTCTGATGAATACCGGTTCATGTTCCGTCATGCTGATGGCAGAGTCAACATTTGGCGTTAGCAGCATGAGTCCTTGGCCCCATCCCGCCCGGTGTCAATGGTACAGGCTGGTGGCGGCGATGTAATACTGTGGGGAATGTTTTCCTGGCACACGTTAGGTCCCTTTTATACCAATTCAGCAACATGTCCATGCCCCAGAGAATTCAGACTGTTCTGGAGGCAACGGGTGGTTCAACCCGGTACTAGATGGGTGTACATTGTGCAATCAATTGGTGAGAAAGAGAGACTCATATCATACTTATTTGTACATGTCCACTGTATAAATGAAGTTCGGCAAAGTTGGTTCCTGTTTCAGTCACGTCTTTGGTCACGTTCGCGTGGGTCAAACAAAACACCCTAATGATTGCTTGACAATAGAGCCTCTCATAGTGCAGTGACCTTTGATCACGTTTTTTGCAACGTTCATGCAGTCGACATGTAGGCACAAAACTGACATTTTGTATCTCCATAATGCAGCACCCTTTGAAAGGCGCCACCGACTTGACAGAAGTGATCCGCTCGAATGCGCCCACTGACATGACTTGTGCATGCGTGTTTCTACCGTGTTTGAGAGGATCAAAACCTCAATGTATCAGAGGTAACTTGTGACTGACTGACAGACAAATAATGAGTCGTTATTTATGATGCAAGGTGACATAGATCAGTCAGTCGGCAGTCGCCTGCAGTTGTTTTGATGCTCTTAAGTAAGGCCAATATGTCCCATTAATTTTCATTGCACTGAAATAATAAATGTGCATGCATATCGTTGTTAAAAAAGTAATGGGATAGGAAGGAGGATAGGCAGAGCTCGCTCCTGCCTATGGACGTCACACGTCATCCGCTTCCTTTTGGTGATCAGTATGGCGAACATATTGTATCTGAAACCGTTTTCAAAGTTGGATTTTCTAGCGAAACTGGGTTATAACAGATGGAAGACCAACACCTGAGCCTAGGGACATACATCAAAGGAAGGGACAGAAAATAACATGATATTTTCAATCTGAGTGGTATCAACAGAAATAATAGAAAAGGCTCAATTTAAAGTGCCTTACCGGCCTCAGACCTTACTGTGTGTCACTGGGACAACGATACCTCTACAATTCCTCCAGAATTAAGATCATTGTCTTCATGTCACGTTCTGATCTTAGTTCCTTTTTTATGTCTTTATTTCAGTTTGGTCAGGGCGTGAGTTGGGGTGGGCATTCTATGTTGTTATTCTATGTTTTGTTATGTGTGTTATATTTCTATGTGTTTGGCCTAGTATGGTTCTCAATCAGAGGCAGGTGTCGATCGTTGTCTCTGATTGAGAATCATACTTAGGTAGCCTGTTTTCCCACTATGGGTTGTGGGTAGTTAATTTCTGTGTCTGTGTTTCCCCATACAGAACTGTTTCGGTTGTTTGTTCGTGTTTTTGTTATTTTGTTCTGTGTTCATTTGATTTATTAAAAAATCTAATTATGGATACTTACCACGCTGCACATTGGTCCGATATTTCCTACTCCTCCTCAGACGAAGAGGAGAATCGTTACACTTCATTGGAAACCAAGTGCCTACTGGCACTGTGGTCGGATGCCACTGTCCAATCGAAATTAGATCACACATTTAGAAATAAAGATATTTATGAAGAGATCATTCGGGACATTTTCCCGAATGAGAGAAAAAGGGAGTTTGGCTGAGGTCATTCTGTTCCGACTGTCTAATAACTCAGGTGACTATTGACATATTTCTCTGACATTTTTCCTTTCAGAGGTGAATATCAAGCTGACGTGTTATTCCTTCTGCCATTTTTCCTGTCAGAGGCGCTAGTGAGTTGGTAATTCGTTGACGTTTACTGACAGGGTGGCGCTCTTGAGGATTGTCACTGACGCATAGTTATTAATATGAACACAGTTCAGCACTCGTGAGTAACCAGTTGCGTTTGAGCAACTATTTAAATCATAGAAGAAAAATAAACTATAGAAAATGGTGCATTATTTTTGTTCTGGAAGATACCGGTGTTTTATACTTCTATGGAAGAGACAAGGCAGGACTTCGTAGGTATGTTTTATTGAAAGCTAAGATAGTTATTTTATTTGATGTCAATAAATTTAAGTGGCAGTGTTAACATGAATTATCTGTAAAAAAAAAAAAAAAAAAAAAAAAAACGTCAGTGTGCATGAACAGCAGCTAGTTAGCTAGTTAACGTTAGCTCTGTTATTAGACTGTATCTAGCTAATGTGTCACTCCTACATCCGCTCCCCTGCTCCAGCTCTTGACGTTGCCGTTCTACTAATCACCGGTCCTGACAATCATCATTACGCACACCTGCTCCCCATCGTTATGCACATCTGGACCTCATCATCACTTTGATTACTCTCCCTTTATTTAGCCCTCAGTAGGCTCAGTGTTCAGGTAGTATTGTTTTTTGTCACATTCAGTACCCTTCTCCTGTTTTTATTTATCTACCCTTCTTATCATTAAACTTACTTTCTGCACCTGCTTCCTGACTCCAAGCGCATACATTACATAAGGGTCATTTTACATACAGGCTTTGTCTCTTAGTATCTATGTCTAGATATTTTTGACAAACGTAATTCATATTCAACGACATCTCCATTTGTGTGAATTCATCCGACGACTGGGGTGTATTCCTTAGTGAAGACCATAGCCAACCATAGTGAAACGCTTTGCAGTGTTAAACGTTTTGCAAGGAAAACCTGCATTATTTTGCTGTACAAGTTCAGATGATTCCCTCCCCGCTTCAATGCATTTGCTCCCATTTGGTTTCTAGTGAATACAACCCTGAAGAATATGGCTGCACTCTTCACTGATATCTACGAGGCTAGCCAGCTACATAGATGGTTTATTAATCTGATTGCTGAACTTTGAAGAATGCAACAACTGTTTCAGGACAGGTGGGTGAGATATTTATGATGACACAAAAACCATGGTGATTTGTGTTGTTTGAGACGAGCCCTGAGTGACTGGCTATACGAGATGAATATGTGTGCAAACTTAGTTTGAAATGTATATTTTTACTTGACCTTTATTTATCCAGCTTAGTCTAATTGAGATCAAATATTTTTTAAGAGACCCATGGTCCAACCAAGACAGCAGCAGGGGGAATAATGTTTCAGACAAATATCAGACTTAACTTACAGACATAGACACGCCATTAACAACATGTAGACGTAGACACATATACATTACAATTGTCATGACTCTCCAGGTCGAGGATCCAAGGCCTAAGATCAGCTTGGCAAAAGGCTGACAGATAGCCAGACCCCCCTTTCTCCCACAGGAGAGGAGAGGAGAGGGGTGCTGGGCTCGGCCGGTTTTATGACACCTCACACCAATTGTAAATCTTATGCAGCAGAGAACCCTCTCCTGCTCTTCAGTATCAATCAAAGGAATGCCTTTGTCTAGAGAGATTGTTGCCCGCCCAAAAACTCTAACATTCAAAAAGTGAATATTGGAACAATATTTCTAAGATAGGAATGGTCAGTGGGGATCTAAAGAATAATCATGTCATTATTTTTCATTTTGTGATGCCATTAAAAACTGTATAACGAAAATACTGTAACTTGAAGAGCTTTCACACTGTGTATATCAGGTTTACATCCTTTAAGTTGTGTAAGAAATATGAAGAACTATGCAACTATTTTTGTTAAGATAGGAATGTGCTTTTAGTTTTCTAACAAGATCATAGTTTTCATGTCCTTTGCACATTAACTAAGCCACGCCCCAAATGAGGTCAGAAGAGCGTGTCAGTGTGATGGAACCGCCCTTTCCGCCAGGGTGCTTAAAAGGACTTGCTAAGAATTAACCTATTGAGACCAGCACACGGGAAGCATGAGCTAAACGTCACAAATGGTTGAAACTCCCAGACCAAAAGACGTGAGGCCGTGGTCCACACGTTGAAATGGTTAGAAACTCTGAAACTCAACACGAGGTAAAGAAGATAAAGACTAGACCTTAACATTGCCAGTCTATAGCTGGGCTTGTGTAAAGTGAGTTTGGAACTTTGACTATCTACCCGAGGAAGGAGAAAATCCCATCTCAGACAAGCATCTGAGTATCTGCTCTGAAAACACTATTACAAGAACAAGAAAACGGAATAATCAGAAAAGGCTGGGGTTCTTGCGCATTCAAGAAGTCTGCGACGTTCAGAATGAGACTGATATGAGGTAATGGTTAATAAATTACTGTTATCGATATATCTTATATATATCATCTTGAGTTTCATTCGGGAGACGGTAACTCGTTAACCAACTTCTTCCGTAGTGCCCCAAATTCCTAATGAGTTAATTGTTAACTGATTTATTTAATTGAGTAACAATTAAACATAGTTAGTTGATTCGATACATAACAGTCATCAGATTAAATAAGTCACGTAAAGACACAATCACAGAATATTTGGAATGATTATAACAAAAAAACACCAGCAAAGAAGGGCATGAAACATGCAGGTTCAGCTGCCGGCTTGGTGGGAGAAGATCTGAACCTATGCTTCTTATAAAAAATGTTGTCCATGTTGTCTGTTGCCGAGCATTGCTCCAGTGTCCCATACCATGTAGCCTGTGAAATTTCATAGCAATATTGGGACAACAATTTGGCAGTGTATAATGAGCTATATTGAAAAGAGCCTATGGCCAAGCAGAATTGTGCATGGATGACAAAGCATAGGAGTGCTGTTGCCGGTCTCCTACCTACAATGAAAGATTACATGCCATTTTCAGATCCCTGATTTTCACTACTTTCCTTCTACTTGACGCTTTATTATGTCTGCCCTTGAGGATATTGTATGTGTGGGATTGCAACCTTGGTTGCAGCAGCAAAAGTGTAACAGAGGACAGCAGAGAGCACTTCCAACACTGTTTACAGTCTAAGGTATTGTAGCTTTACTGATACCTATCTACTATTGATACATTTTATTTGACGCCTAGCGTCATTACATGTTATGACACGGTCATAGCTATGTCATAATTATGTAACAGCTTACATAACCTGTCCTAATATGGTCATAACACAGTTTTTTTTATTGATTTGAAGAATATTGTCCAACCCATCTGGTATCTCACTGCACCCTCATATGTCATGTCTTGAAATATACAGACAGATTAATTAAAAGTATATTTACATTGCAATACCTCTGACATGCATCTTTCCAACTCTGCCCATAACTGTTGAATTGTGTAAGATTCCAAGAAGGCATGAACTATTGAGTCATCAGTAGTTCTATTTATCATACGTGACTCTGCCGTTGTGCTGTATAATTTGTGAATTTTGTCTATTGTATAATTTATTCTATACATTAGTTTACACTGGATTAAGCGTATATCTTTGTTAACTGTAATCTTGTTAGTTATGTTCCAACATTCCCTCCATCTTATGCTAATATCAGTTATTTTAAATCTTAGTTCCAATAGACGTTATAATCATTTGTACAGTTGACCTATCATGTGAAAATCATTTTCTGACTCAAATAGGATTCCCTCAAGATTTTGTGATATACAACTTCTATGCCTTTAGTTTTCCATGTGTGTCAATTTAAGGATTGTTCCATAAGGTTGTGTTTCTAGGGAGTGATATTTTCTTCCATTTTATTATAGTGTTCCTAACTATGAAATTGTTCATGTTCTTGTCTTTTTCCTTTGAAAATAGACACGTGTAAAGATTCTGGGGATGAACATGCGCATCTTCAATATGTACCCATTGCTTCTCTTTACTGCATTTAGCTACAGCGCATTCGGAAACTATTCAGACCCCTTCATTTTCCCCACATTTTGTTATGTTACAGTCTTATTCTAAAGTGGAATAAATTGTTGTTTTTTTCTCTCATCAATCTACACACAATACCCCATAATGACAAAGAAAAATGATTTTTTGAAATTTTAGCACATTTATTTAAAAAAAAAACTAAACTATCACATTTGCATAAGTATTCAGACCCTTAACTCAGTACTTTGTTGAAAAACCTTTGGCAGTGATTACAGTCTTGAGTCTTCTTGGGTATGACGCTGCAAGCTTGTTACACCTGTATTTGGGGAGTTTCTCCCATTCTTCTCTGCAGATCGGTTGGATGGGGAGCGTCGCTGCACAGCTATTTTCTGGTCTCTCTAGAGATGTTTGATCTGGTTCAAGTGCGGACTCTGGCTGGCCCACTCAAGAACATTCAAGAACACTCCTGTGTTGTCTTGGCTGTGTGCTTAGGTTCGTTGTCCTGTTGGAAGGTGAACCTTTGCCCCAGTCTGAGGTCATGAGCACTAGGTTTTCATCAAGGATCTCTCTGTACATTGCTCCGCTCATATTTCCCTCGATCCTGACTAGTATCCCAGTCCCTGCCCCTGAAAACATCCCCACAGCGCTGCCACCACCATGCTTCACCATAGGGAGGGTATTGGCCAGGTGATGAGCGGTGCCTGGTTTCCTCCAGACGTGGCGCTTGGCATTCAGGACAAAGAGTTCAATCTTGGTTTCATTAGAACAGAGAATCTTGTTTCTCATGGTCTGAGATTCCTTTAGGTGCCTTTTGGCACTCCGAGCGGGCTGTCATGTGCCTTTTACTGAGGAGAGGCTTCTGTCTGGAGATGGTTGTTCTTCTGGAAGGTTCTCCCGTCTCCACAGAGGAACTCTGGAGCTCTGTCAGAGTGACCATCGGGTTCATGGTCACCTCCCTGACCAAGGCCCTTCTCCACCGATTGCTCAGTTTGGCCAGGCAACAAGCTCTAGGAATAGTTTTGGTGATTCCAAACTTCTTCCATTTAAGAATGATGTGCCCACTGTGTTCTTGGGGACATTCAATGCTGCAGAAATGTTTTGGTACCCTTCCCCAGATCTGTGGCTCGACACAATCCTGTCTCGGAGCTCTACGGACAATTCTTTTGACTTCATGGCTTGGTTTTTGCTCTGACATGCACTGTCAACTGTGGGACCTTATATAGACAGGTGTGTGCCTTTTCAAATCATGTCCAATCAATTGAATTTACCACAGGTGGACTCCAATCAAGTTGTAGAAACATGTCAAAGATGATCAATGGAAACAGGATGCACCTGAGCTCAATTTCGAGTCTCACAGCAAAGGGTATGAATAGTTTTGTAAATAATGTATTTCTGTTTTTTATTTCTAATACATTTGCAAAATTAAAAAAAAAAAATACAGTTTTCACTTTGTCATTATGGGGTAGTGTGAAGATTGATGAGGATTTTTTTAAATTTAATCTATTTTACAATATGGCTGTAACGTAACAAAATTTGGAAAAAGTGAAAGGATTTGAATACTTTCCGAATGCACTGCATATGTCGTAAACGCCTTTAGTAATGAGTTGATACAATTCTAAGTCTGCAAGGTTAAAACCACCCTCAGGTTTAGGAAGATGTAAAACTTTCCTTTTTATTCTGTTAATTGTATTTGCCCATATAAAGTCTGTTTTGACAGAGTATACTTTAGGAGCCATGCCATTCTAAAGAGGTTACATTTCATGTAACGGCTCTTGTTGGTGGTAGGAAGAGTAGACCAAAGTGTTCATGATTCCTTTTATTCAAAAATCACTTAAACAAAATAACAAAAGCGAAAACAAAAGCGCACAGTTCCGTCAGGCTAAGACACTAAACAGAAAACAAGATCCCACACCCTAATGGTGGGAAAAGGGGCTGCCTAAGTATGATCCCCAATCAGAGACAACGATAGACAGCTGCCTCTGATTGGGAACCACACTCTGCCAAAAACAAAGAAACAGAAGACATAGAATTTCCCACCCGGATCACACCCTGACCTAACCAAACATAGAGCACTGTATGTTAAATACAAATACATGATTCCCCATTTAATTGTTCAAGGAAAGCACTTTGAAATAGATGCAAATACTGTAGATTACAAATGGATGGTTTTCTTTAAAAAAATCAATTTTTAAGAGAATATGTATGCTTTTTTTTCTTTCTACACATAGACCAGCTTGTTTAAAATGTTTCATATCTTAAAATGACCTTTTAAGATGGCAAATTACTTAACCATGCTTTAATAATCGGCAGCAACATAGATGTATATTTTGTTGTGATTTACTTTTATTTCTCTATTTTTGCTGTTAATTCTTTTCATGCATTCATTCATGATTTATTTGTACATCTGATAAAATAACTGAATTACTCTCTAAGGTCAGGGCGTGACATTTAATTAGATCGGCTTTCATATTGTTGAGTAATGGAATAAGGTTATCTTTTTATATTTGTTGTTTATCGTCATTTATTAAACATCCTAAATATTTAATAGTTTTTGTGGTCCACTTAAAGCATTGCTGTAGACTGTGAGGTATTTTTTCCTATTGCCATTATTTAGTTTATAACCTGAGATTTTTGAGTATTCAGAAAATATTTTTAGCAAAAGGGCCATTGAGTTTTCAATATTGGTCAGGTATATCAGGATATCATCTGCAAATAAAACAGGTTTCTTTCTGCAAGCGTTTCAATTGCCAATGCAAACAGGAGGGGGAGAGGGAACATTCCTGTCTTGTACCCCTTTATAAAGGAATTTCATCAGATAATGTATTATTTGTGTATATTTTTGCTTTTGGACATATAAATAATATTTTTATTAAATGTATGATTTCAGCTGGATTTATTATTCAGCACTTGTGAACTCCATTCTCTGTGTGCCACAGTACTGCCGGGAATTGGAGATGAGACTTGATAGTTTCACAGCTTAAATATTACTTTGCGAGGGTACTTAGGTCTCTTCTGCTTCACACCAATCCTCAGGCCAAATACATCAGCTTTTTTTATAACCTCCCAACCCTTTAGTAAACCCAGAAATCTCTTAGTTAGATATTCCTTCATATATGCATTTTTGTTAAATATGGCTCAGGACGTCTTACTTAGTTAGCTAAAGGGGTTCCAGTCTGCTGTCAAGAGTTCATCCATGTAAATGCGTAAGAGTCTAGCTATATTTTCAGATATGTTTCTAATTTTGTCAGAAAGTCGTTTTCATTGCAAGTTAAAGCATACTATTCGCAAGCTAGTGAACATTAGCTTGCTAGCTCATTAGCTAACGTTACTTGTATGATCTGTGTAGTAATATTATTTGTATCTCAGAAAACCATTTGCATTGCTAGTCATAGCCTAATGTTAGCTAGCTAGCTAAAAATGTACATATACTGAACAAAAATATAAACACAACATGTAAAGTGTTGGTTCCATGTTTCAGCTGAAATAAAAGATCTCAAGAATTGAACATACGCACAAAAAGCGTATTTCTCTCAAATTTTGTGTACAAATTCCACCTGACAGGTGTGGCATATCAAGAAGCTGATTAAACAGCATGATCATTGCACAGGTGCACCTTGTGCTTGGGACAATTAAAGGCCGCTCTAAAATGTGCAGCTTTGTCACGCAACACAATGCCACAGATGTCTCAAGTTTTGAGGGAGTGTGCAATTGGCATGCTGACTGAAAGAATGTCCACCATAGGTGTTGCCAGAGAATATAATGTTAATTTCTCTACCAACATCACTATGCTCATACCTGGAGGCGAAGGGCCTGAAGTATGAAAAAAGAAGCTCACGTATACTCCCTCTAGGTCACCAGGCTGCTGATTATTACGCACACCTGTCACCATCATCACGCGCACCAGCGCTTCATGACACTCTCTTGGACTCCATCACCTCCTTGATTACCTTCCCTATATCTGTCACTCCCCTTGCTCCTTCCTCAGGTGTTATTGAAGCAGAGGTTTTCTGAAACCTTTTTTTATGTTCTTGTGGATGTATACTTGCCTTCCCATCAGTACTTGCTTTAACTTCTTTGGGACAGGGGGGCAGTATTGAGTAGCTTGGATAATAAGGTGCCCAGAGTAAACTGCCTGCTACTCAGGCCCAAATATAATATGCATATAATTAGTAGATTTGGATAGAAAACACTCTGACGTTTCTAAAACTGTTTGAATGATGTCTGTGAGTATAACAGAACTCACATGACAGGCAAAAACCTGAGAAAGAATCCAACCAGGAAGTGGGAAATCTGAGGTTTGTAGTTTTTCAAGTCATTGCCTATCAAATATACAGTGTCTATGGGGTCATATTGCACTTCCTTTGGCTTCCACTAGATGTCAACAGTCTTTAGAACCTTGTTTCAGGCTTCTACTGTGAAGGGGGAGAGATTAAGAGCTGTTTGAGTTTGTGATAATGTTATATTTTGGTTCTTTCTTTTGGTTTAGAGAAGATTTTTGAGAATTTGGCAGTACATCCAACTGGCCTCACAACCGCAAGCCACGTGTAACCACGCCATCCCAGATCGAAAAAATCCCACAAAAAGGCTTTATTACAGACAGAAATACTCTTCAGTTTCATCAGCTGTCCGGTTGGCTTGTCTCAGACGATCCCGCAGGTGAAGAATCCGGCCTCCATTATTCTTAAATGGAAGAAGTCTGGAACCACCAAGACTATTCCTAGAGCTGGCCACCCGGGCCAAATTGTGCAATCGGGGGAGAAGGGCCTTGGTCAGGGAGGTGACCATGAACCCGATGGTCACTCTGACAGAGCTCTAGAGTTTGTCTGTGGAGATGGGAGAACCTTCCAGAAGTACAACAATCTCTGCAGCACTCCACCAATCAGGCCTTTATGGTAGAGTGGAAAGCGGAAGCCACTCCTCAGTAAAAGGCACATGACAGCCCGCTTGGAGTTGCCAAAAGGCACAAAGGACTCTCAGACAATAAACAAGATTCTCTGGTCTGATGAAACTCAGATTTGGCCTGAATGCCAAGCATCACGTCTGGAGGAAACCTGGCACCATCCCTTCGGGACATGCTGTGGGGATGGTTTTCAGTGGCAGGTCCTGGGAGACTAGTCAAAATTGAGAGAAAGATGAACGGAGCAAAGTACAGAGAGATCCTTGAAATTCTCCAGTGCTCTGGACCTCAGACAATGGTTCACCTTCCAACAGGACAACGACCCTAGAGAGACCTGAAAATAGCTGTGCAGCGACGCTCCCCATTGAACCTGACAGAGCATGAGAGAATCTGCATAGAATAATGGGAGAAACTCCCCAAATACAGGTGTGCCAAGCTTGTAGCGTCATAACCAAGACTCAAGGCTGTAATCTGTGTCAAAGGTGCTTCAACAAAGTACTGAGTAAAGGGTCTGAATACTTATGTAAATGTGATATCAGTTGTTTTATTTTTCATAAATTAGCGAAAAAATATATAAAAACATGTTTTTGCTTTGCCATTATGGATTAAATAGTTTTTTCCCCCTCGTCATTTTAGAATAAGGCTGTAACGTAACAAAATGTGGGAAAAGTCAAGGGGTCTGAATACTTTTCAAATGCAGTGTATATTGATTTATCGATTTTTAAAGGCTTCATTTAGACTACACTGAACAAAAATATAAAATTTAACATGCAACAATTTCAACAATTTTACTGGGTTACAGTTCATGTAAAGAAATCAATCAACTGAAATAAATTCATTAGGCCCTAATCTATGGTTTTCACATGACTGGGAATACAGAAATCCATCTGTTGGTGTTCAATACATGTTTCCTAGTCAAGACACGCTTTGTTTAAGAGCTATTAAAGAAGGAAATCCAGAAGAATAAAAAGTATTTCCTCAGTGTAACCACCATTCAGCGCGACACATCTCCTTCGCAAAGAGTTGATCAGGCTGTTGATTGTGGCCTGCGGAATGTTGTCCCACTCCTCTTCCATGGATGTGCGATGTTGCTGGATATTGGCGGGAACTGGAACACGCTGTTGTACACGTCGATCCAGAGCATCCCTAACCTGCTCAATGGCAATGGGTGACATATTAGAAATTGTATTTAATGTTTAAGAACTCTTGGAAGATTAGTCCAAATGAGGACTAAAAAGGATCCTATAATAAAATCTAAAAATCTGCAGGCCATGGAAGAACGATTCTTGTGACAAGGGGCCATGAATTATGATGTTGAAACATGAGGTGATGACAGCGGATGAATGGCACGACAATGGACCTCAGGATCTTGTCATGGTATCTCTGTGCATTCAAATTGCCATCGATAAAATGCCATTTTGTTGTCCATACCATACTGCCACCACGGGGCACTCTGTTCACAACGTTTACATCAGCAAACCACTTGGCAAAGGAGAAATGCTCGCTAACAGGGATATAAACAAATTTGTTTCTGAGAAATACACTTTTTGTACGTATGAAAAATTGATTTGCTCTTTTATTTCAGCTTATTAAACATTTGACCAACACTTTACATGTTGCGTTTATATTTCTGTTCAGTATATGTTGTCTGGTTTCTTCATATAACCACAGTCTTGTCTTTACAAAACGGAGCTAGACTCTCCCCATTTAAATGTTTTATTTTATTTCACTCTTATGGCTGCAAGGCAAAGTGTTGAGTAGCCAGTGAAATCGTGCCCATTTCAAACGGCCTCCTACTCAAATCTTGCTCGTACAATATGAATATTATTATTCTTCTTGGATAGAAAACACTTTCTAGTTTCTAAAACAATTGGATTTTTTTCTCTGAGTGAAACAGAAGTCCTTCTGCAGCACTTTTCCTGACCAGGAAGTGAAATGTAAGAAATCGATGCTCTTTTCAACTTGATGCCTATACATGGTCTTGACACTTAGGAGTCTGCTGACACTCTATACGCCTTCCTATTGGTGTAAAGAGGATGTCAGAGAAGAAATTTTTGTGCTCATCTTGTTCTGTGGTGGAAAAAAACCTATTTCTTTGACGTGACCGTCCACTTCCGGTACTCTGAAGGAAGTGGGATTGACTTCTGTTTTGCCTTCGTAACAAATGGCTAACATCTCCGGCTCGAATCTTTTTTGATACATGTGACCATATCATCGTAATGTTGGTTTTTTCAATATAGTTTAATCAGATTATTGAAACTTCATTCGGGAGTTTTGCCGTGTTCCGTCCTCTGACTGTGTTTACGTTGGAGAAATGTATGCCACTCGGCTAGTGCCAATGCTAATTGAAGAGGGAAATTTGCCATTCTGAATCGAAACAACGACTCATCTGGACAGAGGACACCTTCTTCAACATTCTGATGAAAGATCAGCAAAAGTAAGACCCATTTTATGATGTTATTTCATATATCTGTCGTGCATGTGAACTGGCCGTGGGCGCCCAATTGTGTCTGTCTATTGTAGCTACGCTAATATAGCGATACATTTTGTTTTCGCTGTAAAACATTTAATAAATCGGAAATATTGTTTGGAATCACAAGATGCCTGTCTTTCAATTGCTGCAGACTATGTATTTTTCAGAAATGTTTTACGATGAGTAATTAGCTATTTGACGTTGGTGTCTGTAAATATTATGGCTGCTTTCGGTGCAATTTCGGATTGTAGCTGAAATGTAAACTATGGTTTATACATGAAATATGCAAATTTTTCGAACAAAACATATGCTATACAATAAATATGTTATCAGACTGTCATCTGATGAATTTGTTTCTTGGTTAGTGGCTATTTATATCTTTATTTTGTCGCATTTGTGATAGCACCTGATGGAGTAAGAAACTGATGGAGTTAGAAAAGTTGTGTCTTTTGCTAACGTGGTTAGCTAATAGATTTACATATTTTGTCTTCCCTGTAAAACATTTTAAAAATCGGACATGTTGGCTTGATTCACAAGATGTGCACCTTTCATCTGGTGTCTTGGACTTGTTAATGTGTGAAAGTTAAATATTTAAAAAAAAATAGATTTTGAATTTCGCGCCCTGCACTTTGAGCTGGATGTTGTCATAAGTGTACCGGTGTCGGGCTGCCCCCGTATGCTAATTGAGAACAAGTTCTCATTCACACTGCGACCCGGCCAAGATAAAGCACAGCAGTTCGACACATACAACAACAGAGTTACACATGGAATAAACAAACATAGGGTCAATAATACAGTAGAAAAAAGAAAAGTCTATATACAGTGAGTGCAAATGAGGTAAGATAAGGGAGGTAAGGCAATAAATAGGCCATGGTGGCAAAGTAATTACAATATAGCAATTAAACACTGGAATGGTAGATATGCAGAAGATGAATGTGCAAGTAGAGATACTGGGGTGCAAAGGAGCAAGATACATAAATAAATACAGTATGGGGATGAGGTAGTTGGATGGGCTGTTTACAGATGGGCTATGTACAGGTGCAGCGATCTGTGAGCTGCTCTGACAGCTGGTGCTTAAAGCTAGTGAGCGAGATAAGAGTCTCCAGCTTCAGTGATTTTTGCAGTTCGTTCCAGTCATTGGCAGCAGAGAACTGGAATGAGAAGCGGCCAAAGGAGGAATTGGTTTTGGGGGTGACCAGAGAGATATACCTGCTGGAGTGCGTGTTACGGGTGGGTGCTGCTATGGTGACCAGTGAGCTGAGATAAGGCGGGACTTTACCTAGCAGAGACTTGTAGATGACCTGTAGTCAGTGGGTTTGGCGACGAGTATGAAGCGATGGTCAGCCAACGAGAGCGTACAGGTCGCAATGGTGGGTAATATATGCGGCTTTGGTGACAAAACGGATGGCACTGTGATAGACTGCATCCTATCGGTACGCAAACGCTCCTCCTCCGCCATTCTCTTGTTGCTGATGCCATCATATGCTGACAGCCAGCGGTGACACAAACCTCTGTGTGTCTCACCGCTGGCTGTCTGTTTTTTTTGCCTATCTTAATCTTTTCTTTTTATTGGCCAGTCTGAGATATGGCTTTTTCTTTGCAACTCGGCCTAGAAGGCCAGCATTCCGGAGTCGCCTTTTCACTGTTGACGTTGAGACTGGTGTTTTGCAGCTACTATTTAATGAAGCTGCCAGTTGAGGACTTGTGAGGCGTCTGTTTCTCAAACTAGACACTCTAATGTGTCTTGTCCTCTTGCTTAGTTGTGCACCGGGGCCTCCCACTCCTCTTTCTATTCTGGTTAGAGACAGTTTGCTTTGTTCTGTGAAGGGAGTAGTACACAGCGTTGTACGAGATCTTCAGTTTCTTGGCAATTTCTCGCATGGAATAGCCTTCATTTCTCAGAACAAGAATAGACTGATGAGTTTCAGAAAGAAAGTACTTTGTTTCTGGTCATTTTGAGCCTGTAATCGAACCCACAAATTCTGATGCTCCAGATACTCAACTAGTCTAAAGAAGGACAGTTTTATTGCTTCTTTAATCAGAACAACAGTTTTCAGCTGTGCTACCATAATTGCAAAAGGGTTTTCTAATGATCAATTAGCCTTTTAAAATAACAAACTTGGATTAGCTAACACAACGTGCCATTGGAACACAGGAGCGATGGTTGCTGATAATGGGCCTCTGTACGCCTATGTAGATATTCCATTATAAAAAATCTGCCGTTTCCAGCTACAATAGTCATTTACAACATTAACAATGTCTACACTGTATTTCTGGTCAATTTGATGTTATTTTAGATGGACAAAAAATGTGCTTTTGAACAGTAGTGTATATAGTTAATTAGATAGTTTTGTGGGAGCCCTCTGCCCAGACAAACTCAGACTGGTTGGGGGCTGTGCACCTATGGCCAGGCGGGGGTCCTCCCTGACTCAGCCATTGACCCCTAGCCCACCCTCGTTAGCCTCAGGTCACTCCGCAGGACACTGTCTGTTGGCACTGGCATGCTGTCGGTCGACACCGGTAATAGCCATAGGGGGATCTCAGCCCCTGATGAAAAAGGGTGCCAGCACAAAATCTAATATTTGGAAATTCCAAGGACTGTAATAGCAGGGGAATAGCAGTGGGAATGGGAGAACCCAATGCCCATTTTACTGCTGAACGCTTTACGTGTGTGTGTGTGTGTGTGTGCGTGCGTGCGTGCGTGCGTGCGTGCGTGTATTTTAACCCTTCTGTTCTTGTTGTGTTACAAGGGATGAAACAAATAAAGTATAACATTGCAGGTAGAGAAAATCACTCCAATCCCATAGGTCCTGTGGAGGGAAGGGGGAGGGAGACACATCTCACTGGACTTCTCTCTCTTGTCCTAGATGTATTGCATATGAATGATCTTCTTAAAATGCACCTTCACCTATAAATGCCACCCAGAATAGTTGTCAAGTTGGTATTTTTTTTAAATGTTGAATATGTTTTTTTATTAATATTATTTTAAAATAAATAAATCGTTAATTCACTGTTGTAGTTTCTTTTCATAAAAAAATACAAAAAGGAAAGAAATGAGCTTTTCTTTGGAGAACTGCCTGGAAAAAAAGCTAGTAACTATTGTACTTTGTTGTGTCTATTCAGTACAGATTGATTTACTGTTTGAGCTGCCTGATTCGTCAGGGACAAAATTAAGATTACACAATTGGTAATTATGCATTTGCAACTTTTATTTAAAAGGTGTTTATGTTGAGATAGTGTAAACACTGTCAGTACCGTCCTGTTCGCAGTGTAGAAGACTGGTTTGAAATGTTGGTGTGCTTGTGTTATGTTCCATATGAAAAGTCTTTAAAATAATATAAAAAAACGAATATAATTTTTCTGACAGTCTGACCAAACATACATAAAGCATACAATAGCTGGCACAAAGATGTAGATTTCATCAGAATGAGTGACCTCTAAATAATATGCCATTAATATGATGACTTATAGTTAATGAAATATTAGACAAATTCAATAAAATAGGAATTCTTTTCATAGGCAATATAGTAGCATATACACTCTGTTAAAAACATTTGGCAAAAAAAGGGAAATTATCCTTTAAAAAAGTTCATATTGTCTTTATACAGAGTTCCCTTTATAGATCCATAGACAGTCAGGTAGTATAAACTCTCATTTAGCTAGTCTGGCTAAAATTCTATGATACAAATACAACGTTTAGGGGCTCTATTCAATCTGTGTCGCTGAAGCGCTAGAAATGTTAAAAGTAGTTTCAGATTGAGCCGACATACGCAGCGTTTACCATGAATGTAGTCTCCGCTACTGTGGGAGCGTTGCCTTTAAATTTCAATCACGCTGTAATGCTGAACTTCTGTGATACGGATTGAATAGAGCCCTTAAACTGACTATTATGTTAAACAGAGTGAGTAAAAACACATCCCTTTAAGTATCGTATGTAAAAACCTCTCTTCCTTTATGATCTTTACTGGTCTGAGACCCAGGGCTACCTCTGGAAAGCTACGGGTAACTGCCAAAATAAAGGAAACGCCAACATAAAGTGTCTTAATAGGATGTTGGGCTACCACGAGCCGCCAGAACAGCTTCAATGCGCCTTGGCATAGGTTCTACAAGTGTCTGGAACTCTATTGGAGGGATGCGACACCATTCTTCCACGAGAAATTCCATCATTTGGTGTTTTGTTGATGCTGGTGGAAAACGCTGTCTCAGGCGCCGCTCCAGAATCTCTCATAAGTGTTCAATTGGGTTGAGATCTGGTGACTGAGACATATATATACATTTACATTTTAGTCATTGAGCTGACACTCTTTGAGCAGACGCTCTTTGAGCAGACGCTCTTATCCAGAGCGACGTACACACACACACACACACACACACACACACACACACACACACACACACACACACACACACACATATGCTTCTTTATTTTTTTCACCCTTTTTCTCCCCAATTTCATGGTATCCAATTGGTAGTTACAGTCTTGTCCCATCGCTGCAACTCCCGTACGGACTCGGGAGAGGCGAAAGTCGAGAGCCGTGCGTCCTCCGAAACACGACCCCGCCAAGTCGCACTGCATGCGCCCAGCCCCCCACCGGAGTTGCTAGAGAGCGATGGGACAAGGACATCCCGGCCAGCCCAACATTCCCCTAACCCAGATGACGCTGGACCAATTGTGCGCCACCTCATGGGTCTTTCGTTCGCGGCCGGCTGCGACACAGCCTGAAATCGAACCAGGATCTGTAGTGACACAGCTAGTGCCTTAGACTGCTGTGCCACTCGGGAGGCCCCCCTATGCTCCTTTGAGAGCCTTCTTTCAAAGTCACTGAGATCTCCTGTTCTAGCCAACATTGCCAAAATAATGGGGAACCAGGCATTTTTATACTGTACATGACCCTAAGCATGATGGGATGTTAATTGCTTAATTATCCCTAATTTACTCAAGTGTTTCCTTTAATTTAGGCAGTTACCTGTATATTGGATAACTTCCCATCCTATCCATGTGAGTCCTATCCATGTGAGTTACAGAGATCTATACGTCTGAAAGGTACAGGGGTGGCAGGTAGGCCTAGTGGTTAGAGCGTTGGACTAGTAACGGAAAGGTTGCAAGATCGAATCCCCGAGCTGACAAGGTAAAAATCTGTCGTTCTGCCCCTGAACAAGGCAGTTAACCCTCTGTTCCTAGGCCGTCATTGAAAATAAGAATTTGTTCTTAACTGACTTGCATGGTAAAATAAACAAGGACTCAAAGAACAGCAGTAGTGGAGTGCAGAGCTGCAGACAGAAATCTGGGAGCAGCAAGCCCATGGTCTCTCTCTCTCCTGGGTCATGTTCATTAGGCACCAAACGGAAGAAGAAGGACTGAAACATAGAGGAACTACTTGGACTTGTCCAAAAATAAACTAACATTTTTATTTTCTGTTGTAAATGGTTTAAAAATGTTTTTCCAATACATGCCCTAACAAACACAACCCTGTTGTAAGGTCTGTCACCCGGAGAGCTCAGTTCCTCAGGTCATGAACTGTGTGTATCCCTCCGCCCCGGTTACTATTACGTCCATCCAGATCCTCATGGCCTCTGGAGATGGGGCCACCATAAAGTAGAGCCGGTCGTGAGTCTTCACACAGAAGGTCAGCGACGGGTTGGGGCTCTGGAGAGAGAGAAGGAGAGGGGAAGGAAAATAAAATAAAGTATTATCAAGGTGAAAAATACTTTGTGGGAAAGAGTACATTGTGAGCACTCACAGTCACTCTGTACAAATGAATTGCACTATCAATTCAACTTTATTTGACAGTGTGTTAATTATCACAAAATTAATAAGAATATAATTGGTAACTTGTCTTTGAATATTAATACATTTTGTTGACAAATAAGTTCATTACTGCAGCTCTCTCTTTGCTGAGAGCTCTTAGTCACACTGTTCTGTGATTTGAAAATGCACATATATCTCCAGTAAATAACATCTAGTAAGAGCATTCTTTGCAAAAATTCTACATTCTTGCTAATTACCTTTAAAGTATTTATAATCAATTTCAAACTAAATATTAATATTGGAATTAAAACAGAACAAAATCTGTACATTAACTAGTAAAAAAAAGTAATCACAGTAAATACATTTGAAATAAATTCAGAACTATCTCAGGAAGATGACTGAAGAACGTAATGACAATGTACTGAGTATTGAGCTGTAGAGGATAGAGTGAAGGGTTCTGTACCTTAGTGGCACTGCGTAGGTGATCGTAGTACACTTCCTCTATAGCCTGAAAGTAGATCAGTCCTTTCAGCTTGGACTCATGCTTATCTGATAGAATAAGAGAAAAAAAACAGTGTTTTAAATTGTCTCAGATGAGAGAAAGGAGAATCACAGTATTTATAGTCTTATACTGATGCAATAACAGGCCTTTCGGTTTCAGTATGAATTCGGACAAAATAACACTGAATTGAATTGCATCAAGCTTTCTTGCTGCTTCAAGGAAAAAACAAACGCAAGAAATCGTGAAATTAAGATATTGTAGTCCGTCTACTTTGTGAATCTACCCTATTTTTCATTGTACTGTATTGAACTGAATTGGAATTCAACAAGAATTTCAAAATGTTCTGTTTTTGATTTTCCTATATACTTAATGGTCAATTGCAGTCCAAAATATAAACTGCAAATTAATGACTAAATATACTTCAAATAAGTCTTAGGATGGATGTGGGACTGTCTAAAAATGCCCTTAATTAAGATAACTGAGTTTAATAGAGACAAACTAATATTGGAGTTAATAATTAATTCTCCCTCCTGTGTGGCAAAATAAGGATTTTTTATATACAGTACCAGTCAAACATTTTACACACACCTACTCTTTATTTTAACTATGTTCTACATTATAGAATAATAGTGAAGACATCAAAACTATGAAATAACATATATGGAATCATGTAGTAACCAAAAAAGTGTTAAACAAATCAAAATATAATTTAATATAATCAAAGTAGCCACCCTTTGCCTTGATGACAGCTTTGTACACTCTTGGCATTCTCTCAACCAGCTTCACCTGGAATGCTTTTCCAGCAGTCTTGAAGGAGTTCCCACATATGCTGAGCACTTGTTGGCTGCTTTTCCTCTTCACTCTGCGGTCCAACTCATCCCAAACCATCTCAATTGGGTTGAGGCTGGGTGATTGTGGAGGCCAGGTCATCTGATGCAGCACTCCATCACTCTCCTTCTTGGTCAAATAGCCCCTACACAACCTGGAGGTGTGTGGGGTCATTGTCCTGTTGAAAAACAAATGATAGTCCTACTCAGCGCAAACAAGATGGGATGGCGTATCGCTGCAGAATGCTGTGGTAGCCATGCTGGTTAAGTGTGCCTTGAATTCTAAATAAATCACTGACAGTGTCACCAGCAAAGCACCCCACACCATCACACCTCCTCCTCCATGCTTCCCGGTCAGAACCACACATGCGGAGATCATCCCTTCACCTACTCTGCCTCTCACAAAGACACAGCGGTTGGAACCAAAAATCTCACATTTGGACTCATCAGACCAAAGGACAGATTTCCACCGGTCTAATGTCCATTGCTCGTGTTTCTTGGCCCAAGCAAGTCTCTTCTTCTTATTGGTGCCCTTTAGTAGTTGTTACTTTGCAGCAATTCGACCATGAAGGCCTGATTCACACAGTCTCCTCTGAACAGTTGATGTTGAGATGTGTCTATTACTTGAACTCTGTGAAGCATTTATTTGGGTTGCAATTTCTGAGGCTGGTAACTCTAATGAACTTATCCTCTGCAGCTGAGGTAACTCTGGGTCTTCCTTTCCTGTGGCGGTCCTCATGAGAGCCAGTTTCTTCATAGCGCTTGATGGTTTTGCGACTGCACTTGAAGAAACTTTCAAAGTTCTTGAAATTTTCAGGATTAACTGACCTTCATGTCTTAAAGTAATGATGGACTGTTTGCTTATTTGAGCTGTTCTTGCCACAATATGGACTTGGTCTTTTACCAAATAGGGCTATCTTCTGTGTACCACTCCTACCTTGTCACAACACACCTGATTGGCTCAAATGCATTTAGAAGGAAAGAAATTCCACAAATTAACAAGGCACACCTCATGAAGCTGGTTGAGATAATTCTAAAAGTGTGCAAAGCTGTCCTCAAGGCAAAGGATGGCTACTTTGAAGAATCTCAAATATAAACTGTATATATTTGTTTAACACTTTTTTGGTTAATACATGATTCCATGTGTGTTATTTCATAGTTTTGATGCCTTCACTATTATTCTACAATGTAAAAAATAGTAAAAATAAAGAAAAACCCTTGAATTGGTAGGTGTGTCCAAACTTTTGACTGGTACTGTGTATATATATATATATATCCTTATTCAGCCAGCGAGGCGCTTTAGTGTACATGGAAAACAAAGAAAGCAGACCAATAGCCGACAACAATTAAAAAGCAAATCCTTTGAAACCCATCCCACTTTTTCTCTTTCACCATCTTGCCTTTTTTGATTAGCCAAATCTGCTTAGTAATGAGATAAATGTTTTTGAAGATGTTGCGAGTTTGGTTTTGTTAGTCACGACCAAGCCAGCCAGGAGCTAGCCTAGCCTCTTTGCCTCCCTTAGAGACGCACAGCACCAGAAAGTATTGCAGCTTATTTCATCACCATCATCATCGTCAGGAGTGAGGGGGGTGAAAAGGCTAGGCGGAAGTGATCCGAGAGAGAGAGAGAGGAGTGGAGATTCGGAGAATAGGGCAGAAGTGGGCAAACCACACCATAGGGAATAGGGTGCCCTATCTCATCTTCGGGGCCACAGAACAGAAATCTGTCATTAACCCACTAATAGAGTGGTTAGGCCATTGCCTCTTTCCTATGTGGTTCATAGAAATACATGTTGTGATGACTAATTAAGGAAGGGCTTCCTTCCTCACCAGCATAGTAGGAGAAGTTCCTCTTGAGGCGGTCGAAGACAAACCAGCGTTTCTTCCACGACTTGATCTTGCCGCCCATCTTGACCAGGTGTCCCTTGCACATCTTCTCGGAGAGGACGACGTAGGGACAGGTGTCCACGCTGTGGCCCGACGACTCCACGTGGGAACGCAAGTCAAACTCCTCCTTCCTGATGGGTAGGTAGCGCGTCATGGGGCGGGCCTGGGAAGAGGACCGACAGGGAGGTGAAGAACATGACTTTATTGTCATAGAGACACTTAACATTTGTCTGTTTCCTTTATCCAATCCCCCCCAGACACACTAACACATACCCCACAAAGAGGCTTCACCATAAAAATAGAATGACTAGAATGGATATCCCGTTCAAATAAATGGTTTGTGATGGGTAGACCGACGGCCATGTTGAGTGTGCCCATGAGTATTTCTATTTCGATTGTAGTGGTCTGAGGCTCGGCTATGTCCCTTTTAGTAATTCTATTTTTAGGACTATCACCGTGTGAATGAAAGTTTCATCCATATACTGCACAAGCTGAGGCAGCAGTGTAGTGGGGAGACTTACTATGTGTGATAATATAAGTATTACTTAACTAGGCACGCCAGGTGCACCTTTATCATCCCAGAGGATGTTTGTTTAGTTTAATTGTTCATGGGAGAAAATATAGACAATTAAACCCAATCAACTGAGATAAACGCACTTGTGATATATATCATACTTTAGCGTGAACCCTCTCTCTCTTCTCTCCCTCTGTCTTTCTCTCTCTCTTCTTCCTTCAAACTCTCCATTCCCCTCCCTCTCTTTTTGTTTTCTCTCTTCACTCACCGTTTGATCTTCCCACCCTCACTCCCCATTTCTTGCCTTTCCTCCTCTCCACCCCCCTCTTTCTCCATCCTCCCTCCCTCCATCCTGTCCTCCTCTCCTGCTGCGTTGTTACACTAACCTGAGAGAAGTGCTTCTCTCTCATCTTCACCTCCTCCTCCACCAGTCTCTGCCTGTGGGTCGTCTCGTCCTGCAACCTCCTCTCGGCCTCCTCGCGCCTCCTCCGCTCCTCCTCCAACATCTGCCTCCGCGCCTGTACCTCCCTCTCCTGGGGAAGGGCGGGAGGAAAAGAGAGGAGAACAGACGGAGGAAGGGAGAGTGGAGGAGTAAAGATGAGAGAGACAGGAAGTATAGACATGTTAGTAGAGTGCAGGATGTAAACAATACCAAGGTGATTGGTAGGGTCAGGGGAAATAAGGGTTAATGATTGAGAGTGAGACACGTAGAAGAGAATAAGGGTGTTGAGACAAATAAAACTCAGTTGCACTGTAGTAGAAGGAATCTCCATTTGCCATAATTATCTGTAGGTTATATGCTCCATTGGTGTTGGTGGGAGACATGTTGTTTGTACTCACTCTGCTCTCCACCAGCCTGGCTTTCTCCTGCTGAGCCTCCTTCAGCATCTTCTCCATCTCCTCGATCCTCAGGGCCTCAAGCCCACTGCCACTACATGGAGAGAGAGAGATGTTATGTTACTACTACACAGGGAGGGGAGGGGGGGGGGGGGAAATCTCAAATTAGATGTTTACTACAGTACTGCACTGGGAATGAAAAGTAAATAAAAACATGACTCCAAATCCAACAGTCTACAAACAACAAAGCTCCAAAGCAGAACCAGTTACCAGAGTAGCACTCCTCTGTGGATAACATTCAAGAAGCTTTTGTACAACACTATGGAGCTGCTATTATATCTGCCTCAGTTATATATGAAACAGTTTCTACTGTAGTATCTTCCCCGGGGGAACTCCATAAACAACTCAAACAGGTGAGGTTCTCCTCGCCTACCGCTTGAGCGGGTTGGCATAGCAACAAGCTAGAGTGAAACTTGTTGTCAAGGGAACAGACGTGTAACAAAACACGTTGTCAGGGGAACAAAAGTGAACACAGTGACCCCTCATCGTCAGGGACACAGAGAGGGCAGATTTGAGTGTTCCCATGGAAACAGACTGAGTTGCCGTGGTATCCCCGTCTCTCCCTTTCTCGTCTCTCACCTTTCTGGAGAACAGGCAGAGTTGTTGCCGGTGGAGACGGAGGTCTCGACGCTGTCAGAGCTCTCCAGGCTGAGGGTGTCGTACTGCGGGTCCCCTGAGGGGGGTGTCTGGTGGTGCAGGATGGAGTGGTGGACCATGGGAGGAGGGCCTGTGGGAGGAGGTGAAAACAAGACAGTGAAATGGTTATCTAATGTCTGCAGCGCAAGCACCACCCAGTGGTACTGAGATGTCATAGCAGGCCATTGTTTAGACCTGACAGAGGCCAGGATATTTGTAAAAATGTCAACAGTGAAGAGGCGACTCTAGGATGCTGGCCTTCTAGGCGGAGTTCCTCTGTCCAGTGTTTGTGTTCTTTTGCCCATCTTAATAAAAAAAATATATTGGCCAGTCTTCTTTGCAAATCTGCCTAGAAGGCCAGCATCCTGGAGTTGCCTCTTCACTGTTGACGTTGAGACTGACGTCGAGACTGCGGGTTCTATTTAATGAAGCTGCCAGTTGAGAACTTGTGAGGTGTCTGTTTCTCAAACTAGACACTCTAATGTACAGTAGTCATTTACAACATTAACAATGTCTACACTGTATTTCTGATCAATTTGATGTCATTTTACTGGACAAAAAAATGTGCTTTTCTTTCAAAAACAGGGACATTTCTAAGTGAACCCACACCTTTGAACGGTAGTGTATATAAAATAATAATTTTAAAACTTTAATAATATATACTAGTAAAAACATTACATTTCACAACACATTAAGTGTGTGCCCTCAGACCACTACTCGATTACCACAAATCTACAACACAAAATCCATGTGGACGTGTTTGTATAATGCATATGTTATCGTGTGTGCATGCGTGTGTCTGTGACTGTCTCTTCACAGTCCCCGTTGTTCCAGAAGGTATATTTTTACTTGTTTTTTAAAATGTTATTCTACTGCTTGCATCAGTTGCCTGATGTGGAATAGAGTTCCATGTAGTCTTGGCTCTATGTAGTACTGTGCACCTCCCTGTTCTGGACTTAGTCTGTGAATAGACCTTTGGTGGCATGTCTTGTGGGGTATGCATGGGTGTCTGAGCTGTGTGCTAGTGGTTTAAACAGACAGCTCGGTGCATTCAACATGTCAATACTTCTCACAAATACAAGTAGTGACGAAGTCAATCTCTCCTCTACTTTGAGCCAGGAGAGATTGACAATTGTAATTTTCATAAATCCCTCTTTGTGGCACCTGACCACATGACTGGACAGTAGTCCAGGTGCGACAACACTAGGGCCTGTAGGACCTGCCTTGTTGATAGCGTTGTTAAGAAGGCAGAGCAGTCCTTTATTATGGACAAACTTCTCCCCATCGTAGCTACAGTTGCATCAATATGTTTTGACCATGACAATTTACAATCCAGGGTTACACCAAGCAGTTTAGTCTCCTATACTTGCAAAATTTCCACATTATTAATTACAATATTTAGTTGAGGCTAAACCTTTAGTGAATGATTTGTCCCAAATACAATGATTTTCGTTTTTTTTTATATTTAAGAATAACTTATTTCTAGCCACCCATTCTGAAACTGACTGGAGCTCTTTGTTAAGTGTTGCAGTGATTTCACATGCTGTGGTAGCTGACGTGTATTGTGTTGAGTCGTGTATTGCGTTGAGTCGTGTATTGTGTTGAATCAGATTGAGTACAATAAATAATCTGCTTCTTTTTCACATTTGCAACAGTGCATCGAGCTAGTACTTGGCTTTATTTTAACTAAGGAAAAGTCTGGAACATTGTCAAGAGCACCTACACATGCAATAGGCCAAACATCTGGCCAACTCTGAAACAACTATCTGTAAAGGACACATCAACAGCAGCATCAGCTGAGAAAGCATGAAATACTCATAGACAAATATTTAGCAGAGGAAATATTTACATCCATATCATTCTTCTATCTACAGTGCATTGGATGCAGCAGTTAGCTAGAACGCTAACGCTCAATGATATACAGTGCATTCGGAATGTATTCAAACCCCTTGACTTTTTCTAAATTCTTATTCTAAAATTGATTAAATTGTTGTTTTTCCTCATCAATCGACACACAATACCACATAATGACAAAGCAAAATGTGCCTTTTACTGAGGAGTGGCTTCCGTCTGGCCACTCTACCATAAAGGCCTGATTGGTGGAGTGCTGCAGAGATGGGAGAACCTTCCAGAAGGACAATCATCTCCACAGAGGAACTCTGGAGCTCTGTCAGAGTGATCATCGGGTTCTTGGTCACCTCCCTGACCAAGGGTCTTCTCCCCCGACTGTTCAGTTTGACCGGGCGGCCAGCTCTAGGAAGAGTATTGGTGGTTCCAAACTTCTTCAATTTAAGAATGATGGAGGCCACTCTGTTCTTGGGGACCTTCAATGCTGCAGAAATGTTTTGGTACCCTTCCCCAGACCTGTGCCTGGATGCACAATCCTGTCTCGGAACTCTAATACTTTCTGAATGCACTGTATGGCTCTGTTGATGCCATATCATTGATGCAGACATTTTGGAGGGCAATATTTCCGCATCATAGTCATAGCTGGTCTGAATTGTGTGTTATAGGCTCGAATACAAAAGAACCATAACATTTTTCTAGAGCATAGGGGCCACGAGGAGGAAAATACCCACTACCTGTTGGACTGTCTACAACTGGGGGAGGTTCAGAGTTAGGTAGGAGGGACTCTGAACTAGATGGAAGGGACTCTGTGAAACCACAATGTAAGAACAATTTAAGTGAAGATCAACGACACCCTTTTAAGTGCAGTATTCTCCTATATGAGGCATCGTATCTGGTTTTGCATTTATTTTACTTCAACTTTATTTCAATAGGGAGTCATTTTGAGACCCAGGTCTCTTACAAATGAATCCTGCAGTATACATGAAATTAATCAAACAATTTCCCAACAGTTTCCCCCTACAGTTGATCTTTTCTCCAACAACATCATCGTTTTGGTTCTAGTCTCAGAGGTACAGCAACGTCCATGGTCTCTTGGCTATGAGGGAATTATAGTGTAGAAGTGGGAGAAGCAGTGATGTGTACTAGTAAACTCAGCAAAAAATGAAACGTCCTTTCACTGTCAACTGCCTTGACTTTCAGCAAACTTAACATGTGTAAATATTTGTATGAACATAACAAGATTCAACAACTGAGACATAAACTGAACAAGTTCCACAGACATGTGACTAACAGAAATGGAATAATGTGTCCCTGAACAAAAGGGGGGTCAAAATCAAAAGTAACAGTCAGTATCTGGTGTGGCCACCAGCTGCATTAAGTACTGTAGTGCATCTCTTCCTCATGGACTGCACCAGATTTGCCAGTTCTTGCTGTGAGATGTTACCCCACTCTTCCACCAAGGCAACTGCAAGTTTCCAGACATTTCTGGGGGAATGGCCCTAGCCATCAAACTCCGATCCAACAGGTCCCAGACTTGCTCAATGGGATTGAGATCCGGGCTCTTCGCTGGCCATGGCTGAACACTGACATTCCTGCCTTGCAGGAAATCACGCACAGAACGAGCAGTATGGCTGGTGGCATTGTCATGCTGGAGGGATATGTCAGGATGAGCCTGCAGGAAGGGTACCACATGAGGGAGAAGGATGTCTTCCCTGTAACGCACAGCGTTGAGATTGCCTGCAATGACAACAAGCTCAGTCCGATTATGCTGTGACACACCGCCCCAAACCATGACGGACCCTCCACCTCCAAATCGATCCTGCTCCAGAGTACAGGCCTCGGTGTAACGCTCATTCCTTTAACGATAAACGGGAATCCAACCATCACCCCTGGTGAGACAAAACCGCGACTCGTCAGTGAAGAGCACTTTTTGCCAGTCCTGTCTGGTCCAGCGACGGTGGGTTTGTGCCGATAGGCAACGTTGCTGCGAGTGATGTCTGGTGAGGACCTGCCTTACAACAGGCTTATAAGCCCTCAGTCCAGCCTCTTTCAGCCTATTGCGGACAGTCTGAGCACTGATGGAGGGATTGTGCGTTCCTGATGTAACTCGGCAGTTGTTGTTGCCATCCTGTATGTTCGGATGTACAGGTGTGATGTTCGGATGTACCGATCTTGTGCAGGTATTGTTACACGTGGTCTGCCACTGTGAGGACGATCAGCTGTCCGTCCTGTCTCCCTATAGCACTGTCTTAGGCGTCTCACAGTACGGACATTGCAATTTATTAGCCTGGCCACATCTGCAGTCCTCATGCCTCCTTGCAGCATGCCTAAGGCACGTTCACACAGATGAGCAGGAACTCTGGGCATCTTTCTTTTGGTGTTTTTCAGAGTCAGTAGAAAGGCCTCTTTAGTGTCCTACGTTTTCACAACTGTGTCCTTAATTGCCTACCGTCTGTAAGCTGTTAGTGTCTTAACGACCGTTCCACAGGTGCATGTTCATTAATTGTTTATGGTTCATTGAACAAGCATGGGAAACAGTGTTTAAACCCTTTACAATGAAGACCTGTGAAGTTATTTGGATTTTTACGAATTATCTTTGAAAGACAGGGTCCTGAAAAAGGGACGTTTCTTTTTTTTGCTGAGTTTAGATGGAACCAGACAGGGGAAAGGGAGGGGAGGGGCTCTGTTACCTTTGCTCTGCAGTGACAGCTGTCTCCTGGTGTCCATCACCATGTCTGGCGGGCCTGATGCTGACAGCTCCCTGGACACCAGCTGGAGACCCTGGGAGGGGACAGAGAGAGTTGGGAGTTATGAAGAGGTATTGCGTATACATGTAGAATAGAATAGAGAATATCAGAATATAATAAAAGAGAAGGGAAGAGCATAGAGTAGAATAAAATAGTTCCTACCACCATGATCTATGGGTAGAGGATGTATAAGAGAGTCCCTTACCTTGGTGGGTGTGCTTCGGCCCAGTGTAACCCCATTGGACTGTGGAGGGCTGGCAGTACCACTGACACTACTAGAGCGTGATGCTGTCTGTCCTGCATCACCATCTGGTTTTGACCGGTACACCTGAAGACAAGACCAGAGGAGTCAAACAAGTCAGTCAGACAGGTGACCAGAAGAGGTCTCCATGACACATCCGGAGACCAAGATGACTGATGCCAACAATCACCGCCACTGGCCAGCAACCCAACCCTGATCAAAATGCCAAACATAATATCAGGAAATGAAATAAAGAATAGAACAAATAGAAGAGCGTAGTAGATTAAAGCAAAGAGAGGCGAGAGGTTTACCTGGCTAGGTCTGCGTGAGGAGTGAGACTTAGCAGGGAGAGGGGGAGGGCATGACTGGTGGTGGGAATCCCCTGCTGACATTATGTCCTGGTACCAGCGCTCTAAGTTAAGGGCCGGGTTGTGAGGTCTAATCCACTCAGGCTGGCTCTGAGGGGGGTGGTGGTGCAGAGAGTCCAGGCGGAGGAGAGCAAAGAAGGAGAGCAACAGAGACAGGATGAGAAGCATAAAAGAGGTAGGAGGCAGGACAAATAAGAAGTAATAGAATAGAAATTCCTTGATATGAGTAATATAAAGCTGATGTCGAATACTTTCTTTTACCCAGACAGTAATAGAAACCATTCATAACATAGTCCGAAAATCATTCATAATGGATAAAGTAATTCCAGAACATTCTATGCGCAGAAAGGTTGTTCCATTCGCCAAAAACTAAATTCTAACCACACTATATGAAAAAGGAGAAAGTTCAGTTTATCCTTACCAAAGCCCAAGATAACTTTATCCACAATACATTTGATTCCATATCTCCATAAACCCATATAAACGTGGTCTACGTGCGACAGTCTGAAAGGTAAGAGAGGTCTAAAGCCAGGAGGGAGGCACCCACCTCAACTGAGATAGCGGGGGAGGTGTCACATGGAGTTGTGCAGCAGGAGAAGGCAGGGTCAGCGAGGGCAAGCTGGAATGACTGGATAGAAAGTGCGGGGGAGGGGCCAAGTTTCTGCATCCCCAACATCTGGCTCAACTGACTAACTGTGATGTACTCCTTCACGGAGATAATCAACACACAAATGCGCACGGACGCACACACACACATGCAAACACACACGGCACAGGTTGGAGATATTGGGAGAGGGCAGAGAGAGGGAGGAACGTTAACCGAAGGTATATGTCCAAGAAAGCCAACAGAAACCGAGGGAATAATAGAAAGTAGGGTGGTTTATTCTACCTCGCCGGGCAGAGCTGCTGGAGCGACAGTGAGAGAGAGGCAGTGAGGAGCAGGGGGGGTAGAGTAGGTCGGGAGAGGACCACCGCTCCCATACATCTTATAGACATCAGCGAGCCTGAGGTACTCCTGCATCAACACCAAACACCCACAACACAAGCACACACAAGTTGAAATAAGGGATAGATTGTATACCTAAAGACAAAATACACCTACATTCCCTTCTTAATTTTTTTACATTTGAGTTATTTAGCAGACGCTCTTATCCAGAGCGACTCACAGTAGGGAGTGCATATAAGTTTGTACTTTTTCGTACATACACACCCCTACACCCCCCCAAAATGCTATCCTTGTGGGGACCAAAGAATTGATTCCCCCCAAAATCCTATTTCCCTAACCCATAACCCTGAATCTAACCTTAACCTTAACCTTTAACCTAACCATAACCCAAACTGTAACCCCTAACCATAACCCAAACTGTAACCCCTAACCATAACCCAAACTGTAACCCCTAACCCTAACCTTAATTCTAACCCTAACCCTAATTCTAACCCTAACCTTAATTCTAACCCTAACCTTAATTCTAACCCTAACCTTAATTCTAACCCTAAAATTGCATTTTCTCCCTTGTGGGACTGGCAAAATGTCCACCCCGAATATTCCTTGTTTTACTATCCTTGTGAGGACTGCTGGTACCCACAAGGATAGTTAAACAAACACACACACACACACACACACACACACACACACACACACAGATTCCCACACACATGCACTAAGTTCCTCAAATTAATTTTGTATTTGATCATTATCACACAAAAAATAACTCACCTCAAACTACAGTACAGGTACTCATCACAAAGGGTAAGCCAACCAAGTCACAAAAAAAAGACAGGCAGACACTTGGTCCAGACACACTGGATCCAACGTCACAAATTGAGACAACCCCAACACAAACGATACAAATGTAGATGCAGTAACATTCAGGCACAGGCCACCTTGTCATAAGACACACCTACAGACTAATACACACAAGGGATTATTTTTTCAAGCTTCTCAAAAACACATATTGGGGCGGCAGGTAGCCTAGTGGTTAGAGCGTTGGACTAGTAACCGAAAGGTGGCAAGATCGAATCCCCGAGCTGACAAGGTAAAAATCTGTCGTTCTGCCCCTGAACAAGGCAGTTAACCCACTGTTCCTAGGCCGTCATTGAAAATAAGAATTTGTTCTTAACTGACTTGCCTAGTTAAATTAAGGTAAAATATTCCTCTCATGTCCATTTCTATTAGTGGACACAACACAAATGCAGAGCAAGCCAGGTAGGATACGTCCCCCAAAGGAAGGGGGATTGTGGGTAGTGTAGTCAGGCTACATTATGGGTAGTTTAGTCAGTCCACATGCGTCAGTGTGTTTACCTCCTGTGGCCTGGTGGGACAGAGGTCAGGGGAGGGGGTGTAGGAGGAGGAAGAAGAGAAGGAGGCAGGAGGAGGGCAGGGAGGATGTGGAGGAGGGACAACCTCCCCCTGTACCAGGTCAGGTTCACTGATATGCAACACTGGTACTTCCTGTTTTCAGTAAAAGTTTTCAGTCAAACGTGTACTCAAAAGTCTATGGTTTAACCTGTTACCCTACTATTGTAAATACACTGTAAACAACACATACTAACCCTAATGACTATCCTCTATTCATTACAGCAACACAGCAGTACACAAGCCTTCACCTATATCATTTAGACTAGAGTCCAGCTTGACAAACATAGCTGATCTCCTCTCAGTAAGAGGCCAGCTCAGTGATGTCAGCAAGAGGACAATTTACACTAACAAGAGTCCTCAGCATTTCTGATGTACTGCGGCCTCACTTGTTAGTTGTCAGGCTTGTAGGTTGTTTTTTTATAGATCCCATGACTCTAGGAAACAGTGACAGTTGCTGCTGAGGGAACTATTTATTTATGTATTTATTTATTTGCACACAAGAAAATGCAAATCAATATAAAGAGAGCTTTAAAGGCAAACAAAAAGAGCATGTGCCGAAGAGGTAAAAAAAAAAAAATGAGGCTTGTATGGCACCTTCCCCTTTCAAATGATTCTAAAACAAAAACAAACAAAAAAGTATCCAGATTTTTAAGCCTAAGAAACAAATAATTAAATAATTGAAATACTATCTGAATAAATCAAGATGAATTCAATGGATTGTGTTCCTCCTTCTCACCTCTTTCATGGTGCTGCAGGGCTTGGGGAAGCTACGTCCTCCCGTCAGAGTGTGGTATCTCTTCTCCAGAGTAGACAGCCTGTCCTTCTCTTTATGAAGCAGTTGTAGGGCCAGGGTCCTGTCTTTAGCCATCCTCTCACAGTCCTGAGCTGCCTGCACCCCTAACTGGTTGGCCTGCACCTCCAGAGCAGCCATCTTCTCCTAAAGAACAAGGGGCACTTCGCTTTACATCCCATCTTACAATGCAAGCTCGAAGGATTTTTTAATTCCATACTGTTTCCATGATGGTATGACTATTATCGCTATCACATTGTCCTTTTCAGTACGGTATTAGCAACTGTGGTGGATGCTTAAAAACCTCTTAAGGATCGTACCCTTTTTTTCAATTTTTGCCTAAAATGACATACCCAAATCTAACTGCCTGTAGCTCAGGACCTGAAGCAAGGATATGCACATTCTTGGTACCATTTAAAAGGAAACACTTTGAAGTTTGTGGAAATGTGAAATTAATGTCAGAGAATATAACACATTAGATTAAGCGTTCTGCCCATATAAGACATGTCTATGTCCTGGAAAGTTTGTTGTTACTTACAATGTCATGCTAATCACATTAGCTCAACTATCCCAGTATAGGGACACCAATCCCGTAGAGGCTAACAACTAACCAGGCCAGCGTATTACAGTTCAGCTCAGTAGTGTGAAAAGGGTTCATAATGACAATATGGTGTAGACTACTGGTGTAGCAGTGTGTCCTGTTCTACCTTTCTCTTGGCCACGCTGCGGTGGTACTCGGCCCTTTCCAGGAGCAGCTGTCTGCTGAGCGTCTCCTTCTCTTCCTCCAGACCGCTCTCTCTCTCCAGCTGACGGAACTCCAAGTCCTCAAACTGCTTGGTCCCCACCTCAAGCGCCTCTGCCTCCTACAGATAGACAGACAGATGGACCAACAGACAGATCAAATCAAATTTTATTGGTCACATACACATATGTAGCAGATGTTATTGCGGGTGTTGCGAAATGCTTGTGTTCCTAGCTCCAACAGCGCAGTAACTAACAAAAAGAAATTACACACAAAAAAAATAAAAAATACTGCAAAGTTGCTTAGGAGCTAGAAGCAGAGCTGCCATGTCTGTCGGTGCAATCTTGCATCTTGCCATAGACAGACAGACACAAACAGACGGACAGACAAGAGGCAAGACAGACACACAGACAGGTCACACCAATTCAAAATGGGGAGGTCTTATTCCCTGACAAACAGAAGTAATAACAGCGTGAAAACATGTTCTTGGATTTAAAAAAATATCATATAGCATGCAGCTAGTCATTTCATTAGTACAGTACATTTTTATATGGTATTGCAACATACACAACATAAGGGCACAGTATACTTCTAGGCTACTTCACAAAAAAATATAAAAAAATACAACAAGCACATGCAAAGCGGTAAAACTTCCAAAGTCCTGAATGAAGTCCAGTGTCCAAATGTCATTTCATTCACAGCTTTAATATGCTTGCTCTTTTCCAAGGCAATATATTTAAGCAGTTGTTGGGTACTTTTTGGGTCCTTTTGATATTTTAAGTAGCAATTGAGCACCAATATTGCATTTAAAAGCCTGTTATCTTAAATGAAGTGCCCTGTAATATAGACCACATGTAAAATTCTATAAACTTGTTCCAAGATTGAACATTTGCCATGTCCCTCAGTGTACCCTCTGTGACTTCTAGGAAATTGTTGTACAGTTCTACAGTTTTCTAGTTCTAGTATTCTAATTCTAGTGGTCAAGTTCTAGTGTTAAAGTTCTTGTGTTCTTGTTCTAGGGCTCTATTTTAACAAACCTATCGCTATGGTAAATCGCTGGAGGTAGTGTTATATGTTCGGGGGACTGTCAGAAATACTGTCAGAAATATTTTAGATATTTTCATAACCGGAATTATGGGCGTAGTAGCTGGCAGTGGCGCGAAAGGGCTGGGTTTTGATGAATAAACAAGTTGTGGGTGTGTCGAGGCTTGGCCCCTCAACGGCCAATCAAAACGTGCTCCATGGCAAAATATGTAGCTGCTTCAAGTTGTGTATTTACTGTATTTACTGTATTGCGTTGTCATCAACTCCAATTCGAATGTTAGTCCATTATAGCTTAGTTCGTTAATTAGCCTGCCCATATTTGCAAAATATGTTGAACATGTTTGCAGTCCACATTGTTCTAATTGCATTGCTTCAATATGGAAATGCATTGTTAAACATAGACTATAAAATTTGCACTGATATAGTGGCTAGGTCTACTGTACATTGCAGTCTGACATGCCAAACATACTCAATAAGCAAGATTAAATTCACTAGGCTATTGATAAAGCCTAAAAAGACAGTGTATAATAAAAAATAAAAAATAAAAAAATTGTTTTAAATAGGCTATGTCTAAATACAGTTACAGGCACCATAACTGCTCCCCATGGGTGAATAATACAGACAAGTCAACTGGATAAAGAGAAAGGCAAATCTAGTGTTTTATAGCCATCATGGAACCATCTTACAGATCATATTTGCTCTTCTCCAGAAATAGCAGATGAAATTGCATTGCATTCGAGCCATAAACCCATAGACAGTGAATCTTTCTAATAAGTTTGGTTTTTAAAACCTCATAGAGCGGAGATCCCGCTAGCGGGATCAAATTCGACAACATCCGGTGAAATCGGAGTGCGCCAAATTCAAAATACAAAATCGTAATATTAAACATTCATGAAAATACAAGTGTCATACATGATTCTTCAGCTTAGAATCTTGGTAATCGAACTGCGTTGTCAGATTTCAAAAAGGCTTTACGGCGAAAGCATAGCATTCGACTGTCTGAGGACAGCGTCCCACAACAACATCCTTTTCACACCAGCACAGGCGACACAAAATAGCGATAAAATAAATCACTTACTTTTGAAGATCTTCCTCTGTTTGCAATCCCAAGGGTCCCAGCTACACAATGAATGGTCATTTTGTTCGATAAAGTCCTTCTTTATATCCCAAAAACGCTGTTTAGTTGGCGCCATTGAATTCAATAATCCAGTCCTTCAACATGCATACCAAAGATTCCAAAAAGATACCAGCAAAGTTCGTCCAAACGAGTCAAATAATGTTTTTTATTATTCCTCAGGTTGTCTAATATCTAAATGAACGATAATATTTCAGACGGAGATTACTATGTTAAATAGCAAAGGAAAAGAACGAAGTGCATGAGTGTGTGGAACTGAATATTAATGGGAATTGAGTAAATTGAATACTGTGGGAATTTTTATTTTATTATACTTTTTTTCATGGAAGCAGATTTGTTGTTCACACTAGCGAAGCAGATTTGCATGTTCACACTAGCGAAAAGACTACATTTGCCCTGGCGCTCAACTTGGAACGACTACAAATACTTCTTCATTTTTTTAAAAACAAGCTTAAAACCTTGTATAAAGACTGTTGACATCTAGTGGAAGCCATAGTAACTGCAATCTGGGAGGTGGAAATTAGATCTTTCAATAGCATTGCAAGTCATTGTGAGCTCCAAAAAAAAATCTGGATCAATTTTCCTCGGGTTTCTACCCGCTATATCAGTATTGTTATACGCACTGACATTATTTTAACATTTTTAGAAACTTCAGAGTGTTTTCTATCCAATTATATGCATATCCTAGCATCTGGGCCTGAGTAACAGGCAGTTTACTTTGGGCACGTCAGACAGGCAGAAATTCAGGAAACTAGCCTTACTCGCAGAGACGTTAATGAAATGAAACAAAAAACAATCTGTTTTTAAAACCAACAACAATATTTCTAAATAGGATAGGGTCAGAAGCATGGTATCATAAATGTATTCTCTCGTTACATGGCACTGCGTGCACACGTAGGCCTAATGTCTTTATGCATTCATTCGCACGTCTATACAAAATACTAGTCAGTTGTATCCTTGCCTATATGCAAGGTAGATTTTCACAGAAAACTGTCGTTGATATAACATTATAGGATTAGGGGCGTGTCTTTGGTAATCGGACGAGGGGCACTCTTTGAAAACACTAATTTGGTGTGTGCTTACATTTGTCCTATTTCACACATGTATAAGTGTGTATGTACAGTATACGCATGTGTAAGTTGGAAATGTGTTGTTTGTTGTTAGCTTCAGCTCTCAAAATCCATGCCATTATACACTGCGTAACCGTTAAGACCTGATTTTTGCGGGTCTTAAAACTTACCATTAGCACTGCATGAACTTTACACTGTTGTGCTTGGACACACCTCAAAGGACACACCTCAAATAATGCCACCCCTCCCACCTCAAGTGCAAGTGAGCTTATGTTAGACAGATAAATTGCCGAACCTGGCATTGGGCTGGAAAATGCCAGTGCGCCAATTTTTAAATGCCGAAATTGCAAACTAACGTGCGTTTGACACAGCCAAAAATAGAGACCCTAGTCTTCCAGTTCTAGCGTTCAATTTCTAGTGTTCAATTTCTACTGTTCAAGTTCCACTGTTCAAGTTCCACTGTTCAAGTTCCACTGTTCAAGTTCCACTGTTCAAGTTCCAGTGTTCAAGTTCCAGTGTTCTAGTTCCAGTGTTCTAGTTCCAGTGTTCTAGTTCCAGTGATATAGCTCCTAGTGTTCTAGTTCCAGTGATCTAGTTCCAGTGTTCTAGTTATAGTGTTCTAGTTATAGTGTTCTAGTTCTAGTGTTCTAGTTCTAGTGTTCTAGTTCTAGTGTTCTAGTTCTAGTGTTCTAGTTCTAGTGTTCTAGTTCTAGTGTTCTAGTTCTCGTGTTCTACTTCTCGTGTTCTAGTTCTCGTGATCTAGTTCTAGTGTTCTAGTTCTAGTGTTCTAGTTCTAGTGTTCTAGTGTTCTGTTTCCTAGTGTTCTAGTTCTAGTTCTAGTGGACTAGGGTGTGTGAAGAGCACTGACCCTCCGTAGCTGCTCCTGTAACTGTTCCCTCAGAGATTCAGGACAGTTATGAACCTGGCTCTTCAGCTCACTGTACCCCTCATGAAGTCTCTCCAGCAGCTGCCGCTCAGCAGACACATTAGCCCTCCCCTAGAATACAAACCACGTACACACACCGTACACACACCGTATACACACCGTACACACACACCATACACACACACGCAAACACACACACACACACACATCATCCCAGGGAGAAACAAAACACACGGCTCAAAACCACGCCATGCAGCCAAGCAGCTTTAAAGAGAGGTCAAAGGCAGTAGGTGAGTGACGGGGTAGGAGGATTAGTGTGTCTGGGGTTAAGGTTGCAAGGCTTCAAGCATCTTTTTGAGTCAAAAGGGAAAAAATAAGCTGAAAAGTGTGTAGCTATCAGTACTCAACACACTTGGCCATATAAATTAAGGTTGATCATTGATACAGAGCTTTGATGTACAACTACTAGAACACGTTCTATGCACACTTGCATGCGTGCACGTGTAGGTAGCTGTGTAGCTGTGTGATCTGTTACTAGACGGTCCTACCTTGTCTTTCTCCCTCTGGGTGGCCCTGTCCAGCTGGCTGAGTTTAGACTGGAGCTGAGAGATGATCTCTGTCTCTGCCTCGACCTGCTCCTGCTCAGCCTGCCTCTCCCCCTGCAGCAGAGCCCTCTCCATCTCCGCCTAGGAGGGACAGACAGGCAAACAAGACAACAGTGCTTAGTTTACAGTAACTCAGCCTAGTCTCCCAAAGAGCAAGTAGAAGCACAGCGGCAAGAAATAGCGCCCCTGGAGCAATTAAGGTTAAGCGCCTTGCTCAAAGGGCACAGCGACATTATTTTTACATTTTTTATTGTTGGCTCCGGAATTTTTTATTGTTTGGTTACCGACTCACAACGCTCTAACCTCAAGGCTACCTGCCGCAAAGTTAACATTTAGTTTTGATTAAGTTGGTGGCAGCTCAGTTGCCACTAGTTTAAGTGTTACAAAGCACTTTATTTTAACAGCGCACTTACAACTGGAGAGTAGTGCAGTGCTTACGGGAAATGGACAAGGGTTGCTGTTT